>NW_007729116.1:268665-276275 GCF_000696425.1 Galeopterus variegatus
AGTGGGATAAATATACCCCAAAACCATAATATTACCTATTCTAGAGCAATATTAATAATACGAATTTCTTAAGAATAATCTTCAGAATTTCCAAGATCTCATCTTATACTCATGAAAAATATCTACTTTCTTTTTCTTTTCCATAGGTAAAATTTTGGTGAGAAATAACAAAGGAAATTTTAAAAGTACATCGTTTTTGAGAGGTGGGGGAAACCTGTCCGGTTCTACCGAGAGAGGAAGTTGAAACAATAGAAAATATCCTCTGAACTAATTAGATAAGTAGGGGTCTTTATCTGAGGTAAAAATTTTGGGTTTTGTTTTTGTTTTTCATGAGAAATACTAGCCAAAGAAAATACCCTCTGAACTAGTTAGATAAGTAGAGGTCTTTATCTGAGGTAAAAATTTTGGGTTTTGTTTTTGTTTTTCATGAGAAATACTAGCCAAGCATACAAACAAAAACACAATACAGTAAAGAACAAGCAAAATTGGTTAAGTCTGAAATCCCATGAGGAAATTGAACATAGCATATTAGGTTAAGTGCTCAAATATATTATTCAGTAGTTAGAGGTTTCCTCATTATTTTTGTAAAGCTCCATATGGCATTCCTCATTTAATAACGTATACTAAGTGTTTAAATGCCTCCAATTTAGTCATATTTTGTGAAAACATAGGGTAGATTCACGACCATGTCATCTTAGCATGGAGTTGCCCAGTTATAAGCAACCAATCCCAGTGGCCGGTGCTAGCGGTCCTTTCTCCACTCCTCACCTGGTCAAGCCAGACTGAAGTGAGATAGAGTTCGTAGGAAGCAATTTTAAAACCACACTAATGGGTGCCCTCAATCCCATTTCCTCTTAAGAAACTCTAAGTGAATGCATCAACTCTAATCTACAATCTGACATACAGTAGAACATAAAAGAAGAAAAGAATTAGATGATCTGGTGCCCAAATATGAGCAGATGAACGATTTGATTTTGCACAGTGGAGTATATTCCAGAAAACCTTTCAGGAATTATCTAGCTTATCTCACCTGAGTCTGCTTGCCACCAAAAATAAATAAAGATATGCACACATACAAAAATGAATGAATAATATCACTGAATGAGCCAAAACAGTGAGGGTATTGCCTAAGTTTTATCTTAGTAAACATTACAAGTAAATTTGCAATCCATGCCAACAATAAATATGTAGTCAGTGTCTTGTTACAAACATCCAAGCTGCAAGGGGTCAGCCTAAGGAAACATTAAGAAGATTTTCACCCGCTCACAGTTCCCTGGAGGCACACACTGAGAACAATCTCATACTGCCACGCTTTTCTGGCTGTTTACCAATTAGTTTATAAGATTAGTTTTATTATTTGATGACAATTTTTGTCTAACTACCTGATTGGCACTCTAATAATCTTTTCTTGGAACAATCAAATTTTGTAATTTTTGTAATATAAAAAGATTTAATTCCAGAGGTTCTGATCAAATTAAATAGAATCTTAATTAACTAGTAATCAAATTATACAGCCGGCAATGTTTAAGTTACAGTATAGAATATTAGTATTACTTTGTAGTAATAGCCCCTTTCTAAGGACTTAACAAGGCTTGTTGGAGTTGTTTAAAGCTCTTGGGATAGGATCAGGAATTACTGAAAAGAAAGAGGCACCAGTCTGAGTAAAGGGTATGGAAAATGAACACTAGGGAACTTCAAAAAACTCATGGAAAGACTCGAATTAACTTTCTTTCTATTTTTACACAAACTTTTTGAAATATCCTCACATTATTTGCTTAAGTGTAGGTAGGGTGGAAATTTTATAGAAAAATTAAAAATGTGAAGCTAAGAAATAGGACCACTCAACTACCCTTGGGCTTGTTCTGGCCTCCCTACTTACACAAGACACTGAAATATAAAATACTTTGCTCTCAATCGAAAGTTAAAATTATTTGAGATCAAGTTTCATTCTCTCTGTAAATCCAACTCCATTCAGTTCAACTAACTGCACTGAATGCTGCATATTTGCAAGGCATGGCAGATAATAATAATAATTAATAAATAAGCAATCCTTGGACATTGATTAATTTAAAGATTGTCCAAGGGCACATTTCTCAGTCTTCTCTCTTCTATAGCCCCCTGTTTGGCTCTATTTCATTAAGACCTTGCTGTGACACAGCTACCATCATCCATACCTCACTGTTCAGATTTATACTATCTCTAGGCTTAAAATGAAGGTTAAACTTTTTAAAGGGTCGATGGAAATTTATGAGAAAATATCTAGTTTCTCAGCACAGAAAAAATGTTGTAATTCATCTGTACAAATCAAATGAAGTCATTACAAATGACCCTGATCTTCCTCAGATGCTGCCACATTAGCAGTAACTAGCACATAAATTTTGACAAATCCAATCTCACTGCTAATCTTTCAGCAAAACTATGACCAATTAAAAATCCATCAGCGTTCTTACAAAAATGGTCAGAACTGGACCTGACTTTGGCACCCTAGGCACTCTTTATGTGGTATGAAGACATCTATCCTCACACACTGACAGAACTCAACACTCCAATGCCTCAACTTTTCACTCTCTGGGATTAAAGGAGACTTTTCTACAGCATTCTGAACTTTTAAGAAGCCCCAAACACCCAGGGTGTCTGCTCAAACTTGACCTCACTTATGAGACTACATTGTGGGTGACAAATACACTCCTCAGAGGCAGTTCAATTCCTGGCATCAAAAAGAAGGAAAGAAAGCCACATATCTCTCCTTCCAAAGAGTAAACAAAATAAAACACCAAATGGTTCTTTAACCCTCTGCTCATGGTAGAAAACACAGGCAAAAATAAAACCACCAACTCAGAGATCCACAGCTCCCTGCACTCAGCAGCGCAAAATGACAAATTGTGCAGAACTCAGAAATGAGCAGCACTTCACAAGACCATATTGATTTTCAATGAAGCCATTTGCACATTTTTGCTTGGACTACAAGTAGCATGCTGCTTTCCCAGAGCCTCTGACACTGAATTTAAAAGTGTGGACCATGTCCTCACTCACTGCTAAAGTTGTCTTTGGAAATACTCTTGATGAGAAGAAGGTTCCAGCCTTGATCAGAGGGGAAAGAAGAAACAAAAATGGGAAAATTGACATTTGATATTTTCCCCTGACTGGCTCACTTACTCAAAAAAGAGAAAAGCATACACAGTCCTTCAGAACAAAAAGGCATTTGTTTGAAATATAGCACAGTTCATATTGGCTCTGCACCAGTGAACCTTACAACAGACGGAACACAGGAAATTAAGGAGAGACTGCCTTGGGAAAGTATTTAACATCCTAGGTGAATGGTGATTTTTTTTTTTATTGAAGTCCTCCAGGAGAAACACCTCAGTGTCCGTTGAAAAACAAGTTTTTTTATGAAGAAATTTAACTGAATAAGGAGCCAATATAATTCACTCTGCTGTGGGCTCTTCTCCTGTCTTAGTATGGTTTTAATGCCACAAACCGTTGGCCCTCCAAAGTAAAAGAGAATAATAATAATGACTGGGAGGAGCAATATATGACAATAAAAAGGTAGAAGGAAGGAACGTCCTGTGACACGATACTGATCTGCTGGCTTACAGATTACTGTGGACATGTGGCTGACCGTAGCCTCCATCACGTCCCTCCCTTTGTGTGAGTCAGGTCTTCCATTGGAGGAATTGACATGAAGCTATAAAGAAGGGCCAGGATTATTGTAATCCCATCATGGCAAATCCATCCCCCTTGACAATCACTGGTTTAAAAACTAAGGCCAGCCTATCAACTGATGAAAGACTAAATGAAATGTGGTATATCCATATACTGGAATATTTTTCAGTAATAAAGAGAAATGAAGTGCTGATGCATGCAACATGGATGAACCTCGAAAACATCATGCTAAGTAAAAGAAGCCAGTCTAAGGACCACATGTTGTTACGATTCCATTAACATGAAATGTCTGGAACAGACAAATCTATCAAGGCAGAAAGTAGAGTAGTGTCTGCCTAAGGTTGAGGGGGAAGGGAGAGTTGAAGGATAATGGCTAAAGGATTGAGTTTCTTTTGGAGGTAGTAAAAATACTCTAAAAGTGATTGCAGTGATAGACACATAACTATGAATATACTAAAAGCTGTTGAATTGCATAATTCAAATGGGTAAATTGTATGGTATGGGAATTATATCTCAATAAAACTGTTCAAAAAAAAAGGCCAAAGCCCATGAAATCCTCCCCCGGCCACATTTATGAGTTTATCCAATCAATCAATATGTATTAGGTGACTTCCAAGTCAATCAGTGTTCTAGGCACTGAAGATATACCAGGAAACAAAATACAAAATCTCTGCACTTATGGAGATTATGAAAAATAAGCAAACAAAACACTACTGGAGAGAAACAAGGCTACAAAGTTCAGGCTGTAGTTTGAGACATAGTCGTCAGGGAAGTCCTTACTGAGAAGACGACATTTGAATAAAGGCCTGAGGGAGTTAATGGTTCAGAGCTGAGCATGTAACCCAACTCAGCCCAATAAGGAAAGAAAGGACTTTGTGTTAAGTGGTTGGAGAAGAGGGACTCTCATTCTCTCTCTCTCTCTCTCTCTCTCTCTCTCTCTCTCTCCCCTCTCTCTCTCTCAAAATTCACACACGCACATACATCAGATTTGAAAGACAAAGCATGTCATCCTCAAAACTATCTGCTACAACCACAGGGAAATCCTGCCCAAGGATGAAGCCAGCAGAAGACTACGGAGCAGAAATACAGAAAGAACACAGATTATCACATCATCAATTAATGACACTGAAACCACCCCCCACCTCTCCACTTTTAGGTGTGTGACCCAACAAATTTTCTTATTGTTTGGACCACATTAAAATGTGCACACTTATCTTCCATAGGAAAAATATCAAGATCCTTTTCAAGAGATTTCTCACTCTCTTTTTCATCAACCCCTATGGAGAAATTACTGTAGGACCGAAGACGAGGCCAGGAGCAGAGCTAGAACATTGTGTGTAAACTCCCAGCACCTATGAACAGAAGCAGCTTAGAGGGCAGATAGTGATCATAAGCAGGAAAACCGTACAGTGTTTGAACTTCCACAGCTTCTTTTCTTTTATCAATTAATTGAACCAAAATGCATTGACTATCTCCTGGGGCAGAACAGTGCGCTATACACCAGGAATGCAACAGTTTGTGCCTTCATGAAGCACTAAGCCCAGAAGGAGAGATGGGCAAGCAAATAATTGAACAAAGTAACTATGGACTGTTGCAAATGGCATGAAGGCAAGAACCTGGGAGCTGAGAAACAGAACAGTAAGGAAACCTACTTTTCAGAACGTGGTTAGAAAAGACCTCTCCAAGGAGGGAGCGTTGGCAGCTCTATCTGTGTCCCCACGCCCGGTGGACTCTTGCATCAAATGTGAACAAAGACGTAAATCACCAAAGTGAAAAGAGAGAGAGAGATTCAACATTTCAATAACATACCTTCAGGCTCTTCTTAAAAAAAAAATCACAGAGAATCAAATTCTCCCTTTCAGAATGTTTTAAATTAGTTCTAGTCGTGCTGAACAGACAACTCTCTCATTGCAAAAGCCAGGCTAATTTATTATAAGACACTTTGCCAAACGTCCGGGGCCAGAGATGTGTAACACCATAGGGGTCTGGCTTAAGACAACAGGGAGTATAAAAACTGCAGTTCACTTAAAGACATAAAAATTCGAATAATGTTTAAAAATACTCTGTGCCAAATAAAATATGTTTGTGATTGAACTGGCATAAGGAGACTGATGACTCCTAACAGGTCACTTCAACATTTTATACCTTTGGGAAATATTTAGAATAATAAAAATTACCATTTTCAAAAGTGAAAGGCAAAGATGCAGAGCTACACCGATGGAATATCATGAGAAAGTATTCAGAAGAGTGAAATCTTTCTCTGAGTTATAAAGAAAAGAATAGTAATGATTCAGTATGCCTTTATTGGAAATACTACCTTAACAGAGAGGGGTGGGCCAGGACAGCAAGACAGAGGACCAGGTGTCATAAATGAGATGGGGCCCAGCAGGGGTTGGGGTGGGGATGCTTTGCAATGGCTCAGCTCATTCCTGGAAAGGAGGAGTCCGGCAGGTGGTGATGGGCATTTCCTCATGCTCACCCATCCCCTGTGGAGCACACTGGCTTCCATATTATCTCCCCTGCTGTTCAACATTTAGGAGGTATAGGCTGAGAACATCACAGCATGCACGAAGAAAGCAGAACATGTCTCAGGAGCCACATGCCCAGTTTAGATTTTTACTATGCTATCAATGGGAACATTCCTTTTTTCCATTTCAATGAAAAATTTTGGAGTTTTAATGAAAAGGGAAGAATGGGACAGGATTTTCCTACAAGATAAGAATGTCTGATAGGAGATATAATTCACACAAGGCTCCTTACCCTATATGTTTTGATGAACCCTGAACCGATAACTAAATAGTCATAGATTATTAAAGCTACAAGTGACTTAAAGAGCCCAGTTAACTCCTTTTGGGATTCATTCTAAGTTTGCCTTCCAAAGGAGCTACCTAAGGCTCAAACTAACAAATTAGAGTTCAGACACCCCAGGAATAGAGGTTAAAGTCATTAGGCAAAGCTACAAGTTTTATATTTAAAATCAGCGTCTATTTCTATAAACATCCTATTCTTTGATTCTGAGATATCCCAGAAAAAAGAGGTAGAGAGAGAGCAAAGGGAGGACACGGAGATGAGGCTTGTCTTAGTCTGCTCCAGCTGCTGTCACAGAATACCATGGGCTGGGTGGTTTACACACAACAGAAACTTATTTCTCACAGTTCTGGAGGCTGGAAGTACGAGATCATGGGGCCAGCACGGTCGGCTTCTGGTGAAAGCCCTTTTCTTGGTTGCAGACTGCCGAATTTTCACTGTACTCTTACATGGTGGGAAGAGAGCTAGCTACCTCTCTGACCTCTTTTATAGGGGCATTAGCCTCATTCCTGACGGCTCCACCCTCATGACCTAATTATCTCCCAACAGTTCCATCTTCATGTACCATCCCATTGGGATTAGGATTTCAACATATGCACTTGCGGAGACACAAAAACAGTCCATTGCAAGGACCCCAAATACCTAAAAGATATAATCTATGCCTTAAAACAATTAAGAATGGTGCAAAGAATATGAAACTAAGATATGTGAAACCCTTAAATAAAAATACCCAACAATTTATAATTAAGAGCCTCAACCTTACTAGTGAATACCACCCCATCTCTCTCTTCTTCCCTTTACTATATATGTATCAAAAACAAATACACTTTTTCATGAACTGAAGTCAACTTCCAATCATCTCAGTTTCTGAAAATTGGTTTCAAGGATTCAGGGTAATTGGCATGCCAGCCTCTGAAAGAAATAAACGCTCACTTGAGGGGGATAATATCAGCCAGGGCCTCAATTGTTTTAATATTTATTGTAAACGATGTTCAGCACTCAGTCAAAAACATTGAAGGACATAGGGATACCAGACATAATTAACAAAATCAAGAACAATAGTGAAGGGGACGAGACATATAAGGACTGCAGATAATAGAGTTATCAGTCACAGACTTTAGATATGCTTAGTATGTTCC
>NW_007729116.1:276633-277273 GCF_000696425.1 Galeopterus variegatus
TATAAGGACTGCAGATAATAGAGTTATCAGTCACAGACTTTAGATATGCTTAGTATGTTCCGGGAAATAAAAGACAAGTTTGAGAACTTCAGCAGAGACGTTTTGGGGGCCCTAGCAGTACATTAAGGCAAAAAAAAGAAACAAAAAATATTAGGATTGAAAAGAAAAAAATAAAATTCTCATTGTGTTGCAGATAATATGACAGTTTATGTTGAAAGAAAGAATGTATAAGTAACTCATTAGAAATAATAAATGAATTTATCAAGTTTCCTAAATAAAGTTTAATATTTGAATATTAATTATATTTACATGTATTAGCCACAGTTTTAAAATAACATATTAAAAATATGCCATTATAATATCATCAAAATATGGTAAATTCAAATAACTATAACAAAAGACTGGTAAAACTTCTACACAGAAAACTATATAACATTACTTTAAAAAATACAAGAAAACCTAAACAAATGGAACAATTTATCATTTTTACGGAAAAATTGAAAACTTAATATTGTAAAGATAACAATTCTCAAATTTATATATAGATTTAATGCAAACCCAATCAAAATTTCAATAGATATATTGGAAATAACCATTCCGTCCTGTGACACGATACTGATCTGCTGGCTTACAGATTACT
>NW_007729116.1:277594-280961 GCF_000696425.1 Galeopterus variegatus
AAACTTCTACACAGAAAACTATATAACATTACTTTAAAAAATACAAGAAAACCTAAACAAATGGAACAATTTATCATTTTTACGGAAAAATTGAAAACTTAATATTGTAAAGATAACAATTCTCAAATTTATATATAGATTTAATGCAAACCCAATCAAAATTTCAATAGATATATTGGAAATAACCATTCCGTCCTGTGACACGATACTGATCTGCTGGCTTACAGATTACTCTGGACATGTGGCTGACCGTAGCCTCCATCACGTCCCTCCCTTTGTGTGAGTCAGGTCCTCCATTGGAGGAATTGACATGAAGCTATAAAGAAGGGCCAGGATTATTGTAATCCCATCATGGCAAATCCATCCTCCTTGGAAATTCAATGGACTAAGAAGAGCAAGGATGCTAAGAAGAAGAAGAAGAAGGTAGGAGGACTTGGCCTTCTAGAGCTATTCATAAAGCTAGACTAATTAAGATAGTGTGGTATTGATGAAAGGATAGAAAAAAAAGACTAAAGGACACAATGGAGAGCCTATAAACACAGCCACACGTATAGGGTCACCTAGTTTACAACAAAAGTTTGGCACTGCAGAACAGGACAAAAATATTCTTTTTAACAAATGACACTGGGTCAACTGGTTATCCATTTTGAAAAAGGATGTAACCCTTACCTTATATCATATACAAAAAAAAATAATTCTAGATGGTTCATAGGCATAAGTGTCAAAAGCAAAATAATAAATCTTCTAGAAAGAAATATCAGGGAATATCTTCATAACCTTCAGGAAGATAAATATTCCTTAAGCAGTATACAAAAGGAAATAACCATTTAAAAAATGATAAATTTGACTACATTAAAATTAAGAACTCTTTTTATCAAGAGGTCATCACAAAAGTGAATAGGCAAGTAACCAGAGAAGATTTTTGGAACAGATGTAACCAATAAAAGGCTCAGATCCACAGTATTTAAAGGAATCCTACAAATCAACCAAAAAAAAGAACAGACATCCTCATAGAAATATAGGCAAGGAACTAATCTTTCATAAAAGTAGATATCCAAGTAACCAGAGAAGATTTTTGGAACAGATGTAACCAATAAAAGGCTCAGATCCACGGTATTTAAAGGAATCCTACAAATCAACCAAAAAAAAAAAAAAAAAAGAACAGACATCCTTATAGAAATATAGGCAAGGAACTAATCTTTCATAAAAGTAGATATCCAAATGGTTAATAAACATATGGAAGGTAATGAACCTTATTAATAACCAAGAAAGTGCAAGTTAAATCCACAATGAGAAACACATCAGAATGGCTAAAATTAAAATTGTACAACCACCATTTTGGAAAATGCTTTAGCATTGTCTACCAAAGTTGAATATAGGCACACCCTGAGATTCAACGATCCCTCTCCCATACAGAATGCGTGCATGTGCACCAAGATCCATGTAGAGAATGTTTACAGCAGCATTATCAGTAATACTTAAAAAAAATGTACATTAGCAGTAGGATGGATAAATATGTCATACTATATAACAATGCTGTCCAATAAAAATATAATGTGTTACACATATAATTTTAATATTTCTAGTATCCACATAAAAAAAGTAAGAAATAAATAGGTGAAATTAGTTTTAATAATGTATTTATTTAATCAAGTACATCCAAAATATTTTAACATATAAACAATATTAAAAATTATTAATGAGATGTTTTACATTCCTCTTTGTACTAAATATTTAAAATCTGGTATGTACTTTACACTTACCGCGCATCTTATTTTGGAATAGCCACATTTCCAGTGTTTAATAGCCACCTGGAGCTAATGGCTCTATATTGAGGAGTATATCTTTATAGCAATTAAATGAACAAATTACAGCTACATATAATATGGATGAATCTTCCAAACATAATGTTAAGCAAAGAAAGGCAGATATAAAAGAATATATAGTATATAATTCCATCTAGTTCAAAAACGAAGAAAACAAAATTATATTGTTAGAAAAGTGCACTGCTCTCCTGGAGAGCAGGGAGAGTGCTGATTACAAGGGATAGTTGTTCACTTTGTGATAATTCATTGAGCATTTCTCTGCATGTATGTTATAATCCATAATTTTTTAACAATGAGGGAAAGAAGGAAGGAAGGAAAAAACTATAGCCAAATAAATACCAGAATCTACAAGGAAGCTAAAATCACAGAAGGACATTTAACAATCACCCAAGCAGAGAACAAGTAGAGTAGAAAAATCCACATACCTGTGCATGATTTACTTGACGAAAATATACATCAAAGGGGATACCATTTTGGAGGCTCAGAAAAGTGTACCTCCTGAAAAAGATCAGTTATAGTTTACACAAGAAATGACAGAAAACTAAAAACCAAATCATTAAATATTTTGTTTAAAGCAATATTAAGCAAGAGGTAGAAGTATAAAATTAAAGCCCCAGGGGCTGGATCTTTTCCACAGACATGTTGCATTGACCCACACACTGTTGAAAAAAATAATAAAAATAAACAGGCAGCCCCTGCCTCACAGATGGCATAAGCACTCCTGGGAACCTCAGGAACTGAGGGCAGCTCCTGCCCTACAGACAGCAGGAACACATCCAGGGACCTCAGGAGCCAAGGGCAGCCCCTGCCTCTTCCACAGACACCACTGCCACAGCTTCCACCACCACCGTACAGGCAGCCCACCAACCACTAGGCTGCATTGACAGATGAGAGCCTCAAGTGTAGCTCAGGGAAATAGGTGAGCGAGTGCAGACCCATAATCCAGTGACCCAACCCACAGGGGGAATTATGCTGCCACACATAGTAGCACACCTGGGGGTGTGAGTTACATGCAAAGGAAACCCCACCAAGGGTCACCCATGCAAACTGAGGAGCTCCAGTACACCCCAGTATGCCCATCAGGGTCACAGGATACTATCTGGGGTGCCAACAAACCCACCCAAGTCACCTACCCCAGCCAAAGAGTGACAGGGCACCCAGGTGCTTCTCCCAAGAACTCAAGAGCTCACCACATCATTGACAAACCAACACAGTGTCACTTACCTCAGTAAGGAACCACTAAGTGTCCCAGTGCCTAGGCCACAGAGGCACTTAATGTAACTCCAACACAGAATACAACCAAAATACCCACACAGAGACTACACTACTGTGTCTATCCAGAACCAATACTAAAACATGTAGAGAGCACTAACATCAATAAAGTAAATGTATTTCACAGGGCCTATTTTCCAAAGCCCTGTAGTCTCAGGCTTAGCCTAACATTTTGGAATTACACATAGAAATGTTAACCTTGGGGGCCAGCCCAGTGGCGCACTGCTACAGTGCGCCACTTGGGAGCGCAGTGGGGCTCCCGCCGCGGG
>NW_007729116.1:281467-282807 GCF_000696425.1 Galeopterus variegatus
GCCCGGGGGGGCCCGGCCGGGGGGCGCCTGCGGACGGGGCGCCGCTTGGGAGTGCGGTGGTGCTCGCGCCGAGGGTTCGGATCCCACATACAGACCGGTGCCCGCGCACTGGCTGAGCGAGGTGTGGGTGCAACACCGAGGGTTGCGATCCTGTTGCCGGTCCCGGTCCGGTATGGGCGCGACACTGAGGATTGCGATCCATTGCCGGACGCGAAAAAAGACAAAAAAGGAAAAAAAAGAAAAAAAGGAAAAAAAAGAAATGTTAACCTTGCAAAAGACAGGAAACTTTCCTCAGTCTTTGTAACACAGCAAAGTTGCTGGCTAAAGGACAGACAAGTTACTTGACTGATATGTAAAATACTGGGGAAATTGCTGTGGGGAAAAGCAGTGTTT
Source organism: Galeopterus variegatus (assembly GCF_000696425.1). Classification (NCBI taxonomy): domain Eukaryota; kingdom Metazoa; phylum Chordata; class Mammalia; order Dermoptera; family Cynocephalidae; genus Galeopterus; species Galeopterus variegatus. The sequence goes on from NW_007729116.1 coordinate 281,861, forward strand.
GCTAAGATCAAGCTTTTGTTTATGGATTGACTCAACCTTTTGCAAATTGCATTATGGAATGCCACTTTGCTTGTTTCATTGATGTTACCAGCCCCTATTGTTAAACTATACTTAGCCATAATCCCACCTATGTTCTTTTCCTGTAACTTCCTGGTCTGGAGAATAAATGTGGGAAGAGAACCCCAGTTCATGGTTAATTTCTAAAGGAAGGAAAGCCTCTCTCTTGAGGGTTCTGGGAAATTAAACCCTTCAGGGGTTCTCACTGCTCAGAAGAGATGGGCTTTGAGTAATCTTTTTGCATCTCCATCACCCAGGGGAAGAGAGGTGATAAATCTGTGTGAGGCAAAGCAACAAAAACACCCAATTAAATAGTCAACATAAAACACATCTAGAGGAGGAAGTGTCTCTCACAAAAGCCCACTCCAGAGCAATAGAAAAAGCAACTGCTCTACCAGATGACCAGACGTCAAAGTAGAGAAAATAAAAATGTGAAAAAAAAGAAAATATAATATCACTACAGGAATATAATAATTTGCTAGTACCAAAAACCCCATAGAGCAAGAAACCCTTGAAATGACTGAAAAGGATTTCCAAGCAACAATCTTAAGAAACTCAGTGATATACGAGAAGAATCAGATGACACAAGGAAATGAGAAAAAGTATCCAGGATATGAAGGAGGAAATTTACAAAGAGATTAATACCTTAAAAAAGAGTGTAGCAAAATTCCTGAAACTGAAGGATTCATTTAAGGAAATAAAAAACACAACCAAAGCTTAAGCATCAGGTTAGAGTAAACAGAATAAAGAATTTCTGGTCTTTCTTTTTTTTTTTTTTTGTCTTTTTTCATGACCGGTAATGGGATCGCAACCCTGGGTGTCACGCCCATACCGCGACCGGCAACGGGATCGCAACCCTCGGTGTCGCGCCCACACCACGCTCAACCAGT
>NW_007729117.1:0-1041 GCF_000696425.1 Galeopterus variegatus
TTTTTTTAATCTATCAATTTGGAAAAAATTCAAGAGATCGATCATGTCAAGAGCTGATGAGGATGTGGAGGTTATTTATTGGAATACACACAGGTAAAACATTTTAAAGGGGAAATTTGGCATTACCTGTCAAAACTTAAGTGTGCATGACCTTTAACCCAGTCATCCCCCTTCTAAAAATATATGCTACAAGATTCTACTACATATATCTATGTAAAAGGATGTTCACCTCTGCATTATTTATAATAGGGAAAACCTGATACAACTGGAAGACTATGGAACCTGGTGCAAAGTTGCAAACGTTTATAAGAACTAGGCTGATCTACACACACTTCCAGGACAGAGAGCTTATTACCACATGTCTCCAACCACATGTCTCNACAAACGTATGCTTTAATGCTCGGACTTCTTATCCGCCAAGTTAGCCGACTTAAACTGCATGCTCTGTTGTGTTCCACTGTTATCCAACTTCGAGAAGTTAGAATTGCCCTTTTTTCTACAAGGGTGGAAAGAGATGATGCTAGGAAATTGGTCATAAAAAGAAGTTCTTCTATGAACAAAGCAGGGAGGACCAAGGCAACAAAATGTTTGGGAGCCTTAGGGAAGGGTGTCCTTTCAAGAAGTTTCTAAGACCAAGAGTCACTTCCACACTACTGAATGGAACGGGGGAAGGAGGGAGGTGGCTCTGCTCCCTGACGAGATTCAAGGAAAAGGAGGAACGAAGTATAATTAGCAACACTGACCACGTGTCATCTTCATCACAAGTGAACCTAAGGGAAGGAGATGCCGGAAAGACCTGGAAGTCCTCTTGTCCGACTCCTGAAACTAAACAGGTCTTAGAGATTACTTAACATTAAAACTTAACATTTGGATCAAGAAGCAACTGTCTGAGAATGGGGACTAGCATTAGTGGTGAGATGTGCTTTTTCTTCTCTTAGTATCATCCCAGAAAGAGAGAGAGACACATAGAGTTACTCATTAAGGTGATAAAACCTAAAGACGGTGAAACAGTTAAGAGCCTAGGCTCTTAAGTAAGAATCC
>NW_007729117.1:3017-3812 GCF_000696425.1 Galeopterus variegatus
GTTTCTTGTTGTAAACAGTATGCTTATTTTCAAATAAAATATAATAGGTAAAAGCAGAACTAATGTGATGACAACTTCCTGTCCTTTATAATCCCCCCAATTCCTATGACCCCTAATGGTACCAGAAAACACAATGCAAAAAGACTTAAAGTAAATGACATCTGGAGAAAGATTTGAAAAGTCCTGAAGAACAATGTGTCTATAACATGTGAATTTCCATGATTCAATTTTAACTTAATCTATAGCTTGATCTTTATTATATGCAACTGCTTTGGTAAATCATGAAAATTCTACACAAAGATAACCCAGTTTTCATGATTAAACTACAGGGGGAAAGGAACAGCAGGATTCAATCATTCAGTCATTCAGTGTAGCTCAGTCTTTATAAAAATACAAAATCATAAAAGTGCTAGGGGAAAACAAGAAAATACATTATACATTTGAAGGTATGGAAGTCTTTGCTAAATAAGATGCAAATCTGAGAAACCATAACAGATTTTATTAAATAATTTAAAACTCCTGTATGGCTAAAAACAACATAAAGTAGGTTAGAAAAAAACCTGGAAGAAAAACTTGCAACATATATATAACAGACAAAAAAGTTAATATCAAAGAAATCCTAATCAGAAACTACAAAAATGGACAATTTATAGCTGAATGACAGCTAACAAGCATATGAAGACATTCAACCTCACTAATTATCAGAAAAATGTAAACTAAACATGCATAAGAGGCTATTATTTTTTAATCTATCAATTTGGAAAAAATTCAAGAGATCGATCATGTCAAGAGCTG
>NW_007729117.1:5420-6344 GCF_000696425.1 Galeopterus variegatus
GCTAGAATAACTATAGAAGGTTCCATGGAAGAAGAAAAGACTAAGATGGATCTTAAGAATATAGAGGGGCATAAGAGAGAAAGAGAGGACATGAAACTAAAAATTCCTCAAATTAACTTACTATTCATGCATTCTCAATCTGATAGCTCTCAATGTTTGAAAATTGCCACATAAACACCTAGCTTCCAAAATACACAGAAAAACACATTTAAATATGCACACATATACCTACATATTATATATTTAAATACGTGTATTTTTAAATTCTCAAATTGCATTTGTCCCCAAGAAAAAGCCTTCAAAGCCAACAGTCTGCAAGGTACCACAATACATTGCTGATGGTATAATTTCTACAGCAAGCAATTTGGCAATATCTATTAAAATTACAAATGCACATACCTTCTGACCCAGCAGTCCAACTAACAGGAATTTGTTAGATTCATACAATTTATGTTAAGACTCATACGTGGGTAAAAAATTCTTTGTAATTGCAAAATGTGGAAACAACCTAGAAACTCCATCACAGATAGATTAATAAACAGTGTGCGCATATAAAGAAAAATGAATAAAGAGGGCCTAGATATACTGAAATGAATGGCTTCCAAGGTAAGAGTCAATATGGTATAGAACAGCAGAGAAACTCATCAGTAGAGGGAGTGCAGGGGGATAAACGGGCAGGGATATATATGCTTGTGCATATACCAAATATCTCTGAAGAATATATTAAAAACTATTATGTTTTAGGAGGAGAAACTGGAGGCTACAGAATAGGAGTGAAATAAAGACTTCTTACTGTATAATCTTTTATACTTTTAAAATCCATCATGTTCATCTTTTACCCATTCAAACAAAAATAAATATAATTTAAATGTTAAATTTAACACACTTTATCTTTGCCATCAAAATAAAACTTCTTTTTTTTTT
>NW_007729117.1:7633-13974 GCF_000696425.1 Galeopterus variegatus
CGCCCCCGGGCCGGCCCCTATGAGACAACTTCTTAAAAAAAAAAAAAAAAACAGCAATTCAATTTTGTTTTATGTCTTAAATACAGAAACAGTCTACATATTTCGGGAAACTCCACTTCAAAAGCCGTTATATTTCCTATAGGAACTTTTGCCCCTGGTGACACTTCTGTGCCAGCCACTTGAGGAGGGTAAGGTGCAAACAGGTCTACCTGTGAGTGCTTTTGGTGGCTCCTGGGGTGTGATATTTTCTCATTCTAGACAATGAATCACACTTCCAGTTTATAGCATTTTTGTTTTATACTTGATTCTACTGTGTCAATGAAGATGTGCCCAAGAATGAAAGTTCCCTGTGGAATACTTCCCCAAACAAGTAACACATACTCATAGGTGTCCGTGTTATTGACATATATGTGGCACTTATCAGAGACACTGGAAAAATAATCTTAGCATCCTGGGACAAAGATGGACACAGGCTGCATTTTCCCATTTACGAGGAACCAGAGATCTACCCCCTTTTCCTCCTGGACGATGTTGCAGTCCTCCTCTACAACATCCCAGTGTCGACTCAAACTTTGCTTAAACACTCCAACTTTCCTAGTTCTTTCAAACGACATGGATTCAACTCTCTACGTAATCAGCACCATCCTTTCAGTGACAAAGAAAGCCACCAACACCCTCCTCCTCCAACTCAGTAAATGCAATCCTTTTATGGTTCCTAACACAGGGGCTCGAGACAACTGGCTTACTGAGTAAAGAGCTGAAATCTCTCTTGAGTACAACACCCTCAGGTTTCAGAACCACTGACGGGCACAGAAGTAACAGATTCACCACAGGTCTCGCCAGATCTTAATGGATATTAGGAATCTTGGCTATCACGGAACAGAATATGGGCATAATTTGTTACAGCTAATCTAAGGTCGTCATTAAAAAGTCTGAAAGAAATCTGAAGCAAGCAGAAGACTGCCCTGGAACGACAACATCTGTGGGGCATGCGGGACCTCAGGTCTCATCATTAATATGAAGAAAAGGCAGATTAATCCAGAAGGATGGTTGTGAGCATTAGAGGGAAGATTTAAAAACATCTGGCACTTGGTAATTATTCATTACTTTTAGGAACTATGTAAAACCTAACAATGAAAAGATTCACCACGCTCAATAGTAGCTCAAGAAAACTAAATATAGTAAAAATGAAAACATATTTAAAATTGATATGTTATACAGTTTTAAGTCAACACCAAAGTTCAAGCAATAATGTGGCATATAGTGAAATTCATCTGGTGGAACTAGGTGAAAATGTTAAACTTGTCTTTTCATATTTTAATAATATCATGACGTGACTGTTAAGCCATATGAGAGTTGGTTAAACAGAAAAATTAATCAATGAAAGCATAATAGGAATTCTGTGAACAAGCAGGCTGTGCCCATCTTATCCCTGTTGAATTTCCACCTAACATGCGCCTGGAACACATCAGGAGCTTACTAAACACTTGTTAAGGAAATGAATTGGGATCACCTGGTGTAGTATACAGAAAAATTGTGTTTTTCATGCCAATTGATTAATTCCGAGAGTTATTTTTAAGCCACTTTATGAGATATGATTAACATATTAAAGGTTATACATATTTAATGTACAGAACTGGACTCTGGAGCTCTCATAAAGACATTTTTCATACATAGTTGTTAAACAGGTACTTCTATGGGGGACGAGGACTGGGACTTCCTATCCCACCATCTTGGTGGTGGTGATGAGTCATTTTCAAAAAGCTTTACCATGGCACTTAGGAGCCTGGGATTTAGAGACATAGATACCTGTTTTCAACCCAGTTTTGTTCTTTACTAGCCAGGCAAATGATGTGCATTTTATAAACCTGTTTTCCCATGTGCAAAATAAGCTTCATCCTCCTATAATACAGCTCACAGAGTGGCAAGGGTTAAACAAGAAAAATACATGCAAATTGTGCCCAACACACAGTAGGCCTTGAAAAATATTTATAGTATTAACTACATACTTTTACCATTTAAAGGTAAGGGAAAATGATAGGCGTTTTAATTTAAGCTTTGGAAGAAATACAGCATCTGAGGATTGAAAAATGAGAAGAATTATCAAAAGAAAGGCAGAGTGACTTGATGATATAAAAGTGTTTCATAATAAAATATAGCACAATAAAATGAAAAATAACAATATCAGAGAAAAAACATATGTGGAAGACATATATGAAACAGTGTTATTCTTTCGTCAATTATTTACATAGGTTGTAACCAGATTTCCTTCGGGTTTTAAAGAAAATGGTAGAAAAATTAAATTAAAAACTCAAATTTGTAATGTAAATAATCTATTAGTGTTGACTATTGAAAATACATATTACCAGCCTAACCCTACAAAAGTAAACAAAGCATCTTAAAAGAAAATTCCAACAAAGGACAAAATCCAATTAATTGAGGGATTCTGAGTTTTAAATTCAAATTGTGAAAATTATATTATTATGTACTTGAAGAAACAGGCTGCTAAAAGTAAATTTAAATACAATTTTGTTAAAAATACACAATATTAATAATAAAACAGCAAGCATTATTTAGTGCTTACTATGACAGACACAATTTTTAGTACTTTATACAAACTAACTCATTAAATCTTCAGAAATAATCTCTTATGACAAGTAAGAGGCAATGTAACCTAAACATACATTGGGTATTGGGGCTGCAGTGGGGAAAAACATTGGCTTTTTTAGAGTTTAAGAAACAGAAACATTAAAACAAACATTCAATTTTCACTTCCAATCTTGGTTCAGGATTGCTACATTTCAGTCAACTATCCCAGGATTCATTCTTGCCTGTCTCAAAGCAAAATGCAGCACTTTAACATGTGGTCTTGTGATCCCACTATTATGACATTAGTCGATGAACAATTAGGGAAAATCGTATAACATATTTAGTTGCAGAAAGAGCACAGACTAACATCAGCAATATATTATGCATCATTTTATTTTATCTGCATATAAAATGTTTCTATCTGTTCAGCAGCAAACATACCTGAAGTCACTAACTTCAATAAATTTTGCCTTTATGTCTTTTTGTTTGTGCATTTTAGATCAAAGGTGAGTCTCCGAGCTTCCACAGTAAGGACAAACCTAGAACAAATGCTGGTTCCTGGGTAACAATTTTGTACCCACAGCTCTCTTGTTATGGAGAAGTGGAGGAACAGCCAGGAAACCCAGGCACCTTCCTCAAAAGTACCTTTCCTGCAGAACTAGGAAATGATCTTTACAACGCTGCCAGTGACGCCACCAACTCCCAGTTCCTCCCCAATTAGTGACGGGAATGTGGAAAACTCAACATAATACTTAAGAAAAGTCTTTCAACTTACATTAAAGAACATAAAGCAACTGCCACTGCCTCCCCTCAGCCCTACCTCCACAAACACCTTTACACTGCAATTGAGGAGTCAGAAATACATCAGGAAGGTGACCCACAGTCAGCCACCATTTAGACAAACAGGGGACCTTTTTTGTCACGGTTGCATCCAGCACCTGGCCCAGCCCCTGGCGATGGGCAGCTGCCCAAACATACCATTCCTGAGAGCCGACTCCATGGGGAGCTTCTGGTGCTTCATTCTCTCCTCATCTTACAACAGAGTCCTGGAAGTCTGTGCTCCTGCCACCCAAAACTGCCCCCTGCCCTCAATCACTTTCCCATAGCTGTTGCATCCAAACCGAAGCAACCAAACAAGTGGCAGGCAGCAAGAACCAGGGCTCTCAGAACGAGAAAAGTCCAGAGCGATGTCCCAGACCCATCCCTGAACATAAAGAGTAGGGCAGCGTCAGCCGTGGAACAGCACCAAGACACTTCCACTAAACTGCACATGTCCAAGGCACCACCCTGCTGGGCTCTGGGGAAACCAGGGTGAATGAGTGAGGCACCAGCCCAGGCTAAGCTCCACTGAGAGAAGACCAACCCCAGGATAAGGGGCTGGGTCTGGAATGCTGGGGAATCTTCCTGCAGGAGGTAAGGTACATACCGCCTCTGAAAGACAAGTGGGTTTGGCTTGGATTAGGAAAAAGTAATTACTTTAGAGTAAGAGAAAAGACCTGAGGCTTGCTGCATAAAGAGGGTGGAGAAAGAATGAGGAATTCAGGTTGACCCAAGCCCCTGGTTTGTTTAACTTGATTGAAGGTGACACCCCCACCAAGGTAGGGAATATAGGAGAAGGGACAAGTTTGAAGAGAGAGCCAGTTTGTTTAAGAATTCTGAGTTTAAATATCTGCCATCAGTCATATGGAATGATCTCGGCAGGCAGGTGGAATTGGGGTGCCCCAAAGAGAGAGAGGTCTGAATTACAGACCAGTTCAATGTGGCAGTCATGGGCATGGCCATGAACACTGCCTGAGAAAATAAAGTGACAAGAAAACAAAAGATCAGAATCTAGATGACACCTACATACAACAGGTGCCCAGCAGGAGGAGAACCCTCCTGTGAAAGGAAACACCCAGAGAAGCAGGAGAAACATCCAGGGTTCTCAAGATGGTAATGTTTCAAGGAGGAGGATGTGGTCAATGTCAAATCCCAAAGGAAGGTGAGATGAGATAAGGACTGAGAAAGATGCACCACAGCTGTCAGGAGATGGACAGCTGGTCCATTAGCAAGAGCATAGTCCACAGTGTTGGGCTGCCAGCCACACTGCATGGAGCTGAGGGCCGAATGCAAGGTGCAGTCAGCCCTTGGAACTCTCTCGAGAAGCTTAGCTACAAAGGAAAGAGCCCAGCCTTTATTATTATTATTATTATTATCATTATCATTATTATTATTATTGTTATCACTATTATTACTACTACTACTACTATTTTTAAACTTGAGAGTTTGTAATAAGCAAGAAATATCCCAACCTGGATTGAACTGTCCTATTTGGAACAGATTTACAATGAACTCTCAGGGGTAAACCTAAGCTGGAAGATAGAGACAGAGAGACACCGGCCATGTGAGCCACACATCCTCTGCTTAGAAAGCAGACAGATTACTATGAAAAGAGGAAACTAGGAACAATTCCTTAGATTACCAAGGAAAGGAAACTAGGACCCTGATAACAGGTATGGAATCACTAATACCATTAATCATAAACTTCTCAGAACTGGCAAGAACCAGTTTTCAGCCAAGCATTTTTGTTTAATATAAAGACTATTTCTAATGTTTATAAAATGTTTAAGTAGGCAAGAGCACCAAAAGCTTTAGCTGGATGCGATAAATGGTAAACCTGAAACTGCATCTTTGTGGTGGTGGCATTCTTCCAGGTGACCAGTGCTCCTTAGCCAGGGAGGCAGGGGGCTCCCTCTGAGTCAGCCACTGGATCACTGACACCACCCAGATCAAAGCAGCCGCTGAGAGGAAAGGGAGACCTCAAATTTTTCTTTGCTCCCTTTGTTTATTTTTATTTTTTATCTTCTTCCAGTCCAGACTACTGGTCCCTATAAACAAGAATGTCTCACTGTCACGTGAAGCCTAGCAGACTAAAATGGCACATCTGCTTTTGTTTTCGTGTTTTGCACCAACAAAAAGACCATTTTATATTGGTTTTTAACTACACAGTTGTGTTCAAATTAAATGAAAATTTGGTAGCAATCATCCTACCAGTCTCTGGAAGATGACATTCTATTCATGGATACCAGCTGCTTTCTTTGCAAGGATTGAGTCATATACTTCTGTGATATGTAAATTTTATTTGCAAAAGAAAAAAAAAAAACCTTCACAGTCCCATATATTTAAAAGAACTAACTATAAAAGGTATATGGTCTTAGTCAAAGGTAAGGAATGGTTAACCATTATTCATTCTGAGCAGTCCCTCTCATCAAAGATTAGGTGTATGTCTGGCATGTTGCACGGGTTAACCATTAATCAACTGCTAAAAATCACCCGGCCCCCAATCCTTCCAATCCCTCCAACTCTGCAAACCAGAAAAGCAGGAATGCCTCCTATTTCAAAGACTGCAGATATGGTTCATCCTACATCAATGTTCTATCAGCAAAGGACATCTCCGAAGTCAAGACCTCAACATATACATCTTTATTCAATTAATCCTGAGTCAGCAGGAGTTTGTCATAGATTATTAAAGCCTAGAATAAAATTTTCAAGATATATATATACCTTTTAACCCTGAAACTACAAATTAACTATCACAGAGTTAAATTTACCCTTCTCCACGATTTGGAGGTTTTAGACTTTACTATTTATTATTTTCACCAGATTGATTCAAATCTCTCTTGTTTGATCAGTACCAACTAATGATATAGAAATGAAATATAGGGCCGGCCCAGTGGTGCACTGGATAGTGCGCCGCTTGGGAAGCGCGGCGG
>NW_007729117.1:14607-16200 GCF_000696425.1 Galeopterus variegatus
AGATTGATTCAAATCTCTCTTGTTTGATCAGTACCAACTAATGATATAGAAATGAAATATAAATATTAATGAAAGATCACATTTATTTTACCAATATAGCCGCTGTAGTTCATCAATCCTTTCTAAATACTCTCCCAATCCTTTCTAAATACTCTAAATACTTTTATTCTGAATAAAAGCTCACATCAAGTTCTTCACCTCACTTGCCCTCCAGGACCTCATCTCGAAAGCTCACTCAGAATGTAAGGAGACCCCTCTATGCTGGACAAACAGCTAGATAACTTCTCAATATGTTTGTACTTGTTCTGGGTAGAACTAAACCTTGGCCAGCACACAGTATGTCCGCTGCAAATGAAAGATCTGTTCCCCAAGTAAGTAAAGCCAGAGGCCAGGGTTCCCAGCCTTGGTTTCTGATTCTTTAATAGCTCCTCGAGTTAGACTGGTTGGATAGATGAGCTTTTGCCTCTCTGTGCAAGAATACAATCGCTTTGTGAAGATTTTTCCCATGCTACACCAAGGAAATAATAAAAAATACTTTTAAAACTCTTAAAAACTCACAAAACTTAAAGCTACTAAATTGTAAAATACAAAACAAAACAATGGCCATGAAAAGATGCTCAACATCACGAATCATGAAGGAAATAGAAATCAAAGCCACAATGAGATATCACTTTACACAATGGCTACTATCAAAAAACCAGCAGATAACAAGTGTTGGTAAGGATGTGGAAACATCAGAACTCTTGTGCATTGCTGGTGAGAACACAGAATGGCAAAAGTGCTATGGAAAACAGTTCGGCAGTTCCTCAAAATATTAAAAATAGAATTTCTTTAGGGACTAGGGATCCCCATCTGGGTGTATATCCAAAAGAACTGAAAGCAGGGTCTCGAAGAGATAGTTGCACGCTCACGTGCATAGCAGCATCGCTCACCATAGTTAACAGGAGCAACGCAAGTATGTCCATTAACAAATGAATGGATAAACAAATGTGGTGTATACGTACAATGAAATACTGTGTAGCCTTAAAAAGGAAGGAAATACTGTCGCGTGCCACATCATGGATGAGCTTTGAGGACACTGTTATTTTTCGTTATTTTATTACTGTCACCACCATCACCATTATTATTGCAAAAATAATAATAATTAAAATAGGGACGGAATTCCAGAACCCACCAACTGTGAAAGATCCCCTCCTTGTATCATCCTTCCCCCCTCCCAATTTTTCTTTTCTGACCTTGTCTTTTTTTAATACAGGATAATTTTGAGAGTGGACTCAGGAGCCCCAGGTGGTCTTTTACCGTCTGAGTGCTTCCAGGCTACAAATTCCAGAGCAGCAGGCACAGTCAACATATAGCCCCAGGGAGCAAAAGTAACAGTCTGAAGTTGCCCTCCAACAGGACAAAACATCTTATTTTAAAAGGCAATAAACCTAATGCTTGAAAGCCCTCAAGCTCTCTGCAAAGATGACTTGTAGGGGCTACGATTTTAAGGCAAGCTGCATAGATGGGCCCTGTCATAAGAATCACTCTGGGGGGCCGGCCCGGTGGCGCACTGCGCTAGTGCACCGCTTGGGAAGTGCGGAGGCGCTCCCG
>NW_007729117.1:17219-18604 GCF_000696425.1 Galeopterus variegatus
GCGATCCGTTGCCGGACACGGAAAAAAAGACAAAAAAAAAAAAAGAATCACTCTGGGTCACTCACTCACCAACCCACAGACAGAAAGAAGATTTTTCAAAATTGCCAAATGAGCTTATAGCAGTTCTCTGTGGAGAGGAATGTTCAGTGGTTTCCCAACTGAAAAGACCCCAGGGAATTTGCTAAAATGCAGATTCCAAGGCTATGCCACTAGAGAGTCTGCCTCCCCAAGACTAGGGTCCCTCAAAGGAACATTAGTTTTATGTATCCCCAGCCAAGTGGCTGATGCAGGCAGTCCCCAGACTGCTCTGAGAGCAATACTGATGTGTGCCAGCTCCTCTATTATCAGATCAAGGCTTCATCCCATGACTCCAGCTCAAACCACCTGTGCAGGGAAACACATACAGGACTCTGAAGACCTGCTGCCTCCAGGCCTTTGTCTTCAGAAGGGGTATAAGAATGCATCTGCTGAGAGGTCAGAACAAAGCAGAGAATCTGAGAGCCCCTAAACCCAGTGTGTGAACCAGCACAGGCACTTGAGGCATGAGTACAAGTCACATACTAAGAAGAGCCCTCTTAACCCCGTCCAGTCTCCAAGTCTCTCCTCTCCTCCAGCCAGCAATGAACAAGCATCTGTCTCCCTCCACCATCCCCAGCAGTGGCTGAGTAGAACTAACAACAAAAAAAGAAATTCTTCCTCTTAACATGACTCTTAACTTAATAAAATGGCATCTCTTCGATGCCTTTTGACTGGTCAACTATCCATAACTCAGCCGAAAGATTCCCTCTATAAGCAGAAAAAAAGGCTTATTTCAGGGATTAAAAGTCAATGAAAAATTTACACACTAGAAAATTGAACTTTTAAAAACAAAGTTCAGCATACTCATTGTATTTTTAATCCCATAAAAGAAATTTTCCTTTTTACTTCCTTTTCTCAAGAAATGTCTTGACTATACCACCACCCTTGGAAAAGTTATATTTGGCAAAATACAACTTTCCTGGCCAAACTATAATTGGGCTAATATTCTCATTTAGGCTTCATCCTATGTCTAATAAAGAGCTTCGCAGTCAACATTTCAAAGAAGCACTTACTGTCTGGGTGTAATTCTCCTGAACCCCTCTTCCAAAAACATAAGAGCAGGAAGCACACCTCCACCCCTCCCTGCCTTGCCCCCCAGGTTCTCAAGAAAATCTCCCTGTACTTCACAGGCACAGCTGACCAGCCCAATCACAAAACAAAGACAAATCATTTGCTTCTCCAGTTTTCTCACCCATCTCTCTCAGCTGAAACCACACTACTGAAGGGAGAGGACAATTTCTGCATAAGGGTTTTTGTTTTGTTTTTGTTTTTAATGCTGACAGTGTAAGAGGCCAAGTACAAATACA
>NW_007729117.1:19755-20586 GCF_000696425.1 Galeopterus variegatus
GCACATTCCCTTGTTACCACCATATCCCAGCTTGAAGGCAATTCTCCCACCCCCCTCCACCCCCCTAACTACTAGCCATAACTGGATTCCTCCTAGATTCCTGAAAATGCCCTGAACTGTAAGGCATTCCTTCTCCACCTCTCACAGCTCAGGTTCCCTCCCTCCTGCCGGAGACATTCTTTCTTGTCTTCCCACCAAATATGTCCTATTCATCCTTCCAGGCCCGGAGACATCCTTCTCTGCTAAGGTTGTCTCCTGCCATTCAGGCAAATGCAGTCCGAGCCGCTTTTAAGCCTCCACAATTCCATGTTCATATCATTTACAGAGCAATCATCAACCTGCAAATCTGCCTCCTCTGCCTCCAGGGTACTGCTGCCTCCTTTTTGTGACAGCATGGGAGGTGCACTACAAAAGTTTTCCCAATAAGCCAACTTCACATACATATTTCAGAATGCATGCTATTTCTTCCTTTCTAATAATTAATGCACCAAAACTTAAGGGACTTAAACGGAAAGAAGAGAACTTTCCCAAGTATGTTTCACTGGCACACCAACCATCAAGGTTAAGATTAGCTGAGTCAAAGTCCACATTGAATCTAAAATAAAGCAGCTTGAGATGGTGCTGCTAGGCCAACTCACCAAATTTAATGAGGATAACATTAAGGAACAGCCTAAGTAAGAAATATCAGTAAACCACTTGCATCCAAAAATCTTCTCACAGCACCAACCAGAGGTCACAAATGAATATATTCAAGAACACACGAGCAAAGTGAAACGCATCTTCTTCTGAGCTGGAATAAATAAAAAATTTGGAGGCAAAGAGGAACAAAAG
>NW_007729117.1:20929-29529 GCF_000696425.1 Galeopterus variegatus
GGAAAGGACTTAAAATATAGAGAGCTTATACTTAAGTCCTCTAAAGAAGGGACTTAAAATACAAAAACAAAACTTATAAAATCCTCCAGAAAAGGAACTATGCTTGGTATCTTTTCATAATCCCTCAGCTACCACCTCTATTTCACCTAGCACTTGGTAAACAATAAAAGCTTGCCAAAAGATTGAACTGGGTACCATAATTGAAAATCCATCACTGATGGACTTCTCCTCCCAAGGATGAAATTATTGTTTTAGGGGGGAAATGGAGAAGCACCACATCATGTAAAAATGTTACAGACAGTTCTACCCAACTAACCTATGACTCCAGCATATTAATACCACCACCCTATATTCACCAGTACTGATAAAAGAGACTCCCTAGGTAGGTTCAAAGACAACCTTTCTCTAGAATTTGATAAATTATACCCTCAGAATGACAATATTTTATTTCACATCTTCATTCATTAAGGTCATTAAGCAGATTAAATATATTACGTTACACAAACTGTTCCAAATATAGGTACGTTTGTCTAAAACAGTATTACTCTGGTAGATGATGCATTTCACAAAGAGCGAAAAATGCAGATAGTGATGAAGTAATTTATTCACACGGAGTGGATGAGTATTTAAAAATGAATTTCCTATGGGTTCTCTCGAGCCCAAGGACTGAAACCATCCGAAATCCCACTGGACAGATGGGTCAGTTTGGGCCGAGTAGGAGAGAATAAGGAAAGGTACAGTTACTCTGTTATTTGCACTATCTCTAAATACAACATCTATCCTTTTTATTTTAAGTAAAGTTATATTCAGCTTAACTGAAGCAAAAGAGAGAGAAAATTAAAAAGCTATTCTACCAAAAAACAGTCTTTACACTCAAACAGCAAAATAAAATAAACAGTAGTCTCAGGAAAATGTCCTAAGAATATCTGCCCTGTGTTCTGTTTTATATTCCCAGTATGCTGGTTTTAAACTACTTCTCTAGATAATTTCATCAGTGCCTGTAATTAAAAAAAAAAAAAATCTCTCAAGAGGAAATGCGTGCCTACAGCAGCACCAATTGTATTCCTGCATTCAAAGCCCTCAACACTCTTATAATGACCTAATTCTGAGTCTGTTCCCCCAAACCCATCTCCAGCTGGAGCACCTTATACATTTTCACAGTCCCTGTCCCACACCTTCAACACAGCCAAGTTCCCAACAATGCTTGACACCCATAATAAATTGAAGTAACCTCCTAATATACAATGATATATTCCAGAGACAGTTTGAAAAAATGAAATATTCAAATAATAAAATCTTATTTCAGATAATAAAGCACTCTTTGTATAATTGGCTAACACTAAATTATTTTTATTTGCTCATTAAACCAATCCTGCCTAGACTTCTGCTAGGTGATAGAGAGAACCGCTTGTATTGTTTTTCTAGTAGCATATTGAATGAAATCTCCTTGAAATTAATCTGGATTATTAATATTCACAAAGAGTTTATCCCTCCTACCCCATAAAATCTTTTATTCGAGATATAAAAAAACAGAGCCATCAGGTCCGAATTAAAGTTCTGTCTGCCCATCATTTGGTGGAGACACAATGAGAAGATATGAAACAGCGAAGCCGGCAGGAAAGAAGACCAGGAGATGACCATCGGCCCCAGAGCCTTCTGGGGAGAAAATATTATGTACTTCTTATCTAGAGGCACTGTCCTCTTTCCTTTTTTTTTTTTTTTTTTTTTTTTTTTTTTTTGATTCTCTACAAGCTACATCTAGACAAATAAAAATATAATGACAATAAAAATGACAAAACTGAGAAGGTTTTAGAATCAGACTGTGGTAAGCAATGAAATCAACTCTAGCACAACAGAAAATACAGAATACACTAGGAATGGTGGAAGAGAAGTTTTGAGTAGAGAAGGTTAAAGAAAAGGAAAAAAGACTTTTCAGCAAAAGAGTTCAAGGGCTTCAGAATGCCAGGAGCCTAAAAGCAAAGCGTCCAGTAGTTCAATCAGCCAGTGGGAGCAGAATGGGCCTCATTACACTCCTCACCAAATCCACCCATGAGCTCTGAACTGATGGCCATCTTTCCACAGTGGGACAGAGAAGCGGGCTAAATGCAATCTACAAAGCCTGTGCAGTCCCCACTTTTACTGTTCTGCACGCCCCATACACTTTTCCTTCCATCACTTTGACTTGTTGAGTTTATTGGGACCAGTCTTGTGATTAAGTGCCTTGTAAATAAATACAAAACATTTCACCAGTTCACTCAAATGTTTTACTGCCTGACCTCCTACGTGGAGGTTACACATGGAGCCGAAGAAAAGAGTGTCATAATCAATCTGTTCTACCCACCTGGACTAAATTCCACCCAGTAAGTGTCTCTGAAGGGGCTGAAATGCCTTCCCTGCTTTTTGAAACACAGGGGTAAATAGATTCACAATGCTGCCAGGTCCACATGTCATTCCACAGAAGGAATTTTAGGGAAAGAGAGTCATCTGTGTTCCTAAGTATTAAGTGAAATTTATCTTTGGAAATGTCAGGGTTTTTTTTTTTAAAAAAGCAGCTCAATGCAATTTTTTAGAAAAACAAGAACATGTTTTGTTGAAAAGGCATGAATCAGTGAAAGGCCCGTGGTATATACGGCATGTTAATAGCTTGAAAGAAAAGACCTCTCATATAAATGCATACACATGTATGTTGTCTTCATAAAGTATTTGGCAGTCCCTCAGTTAGTGGCAAAAAGGACTTCTTAGCCAGCTATTCCAGCCCAGGTACAGAAAAGAACTTTCTGACATGACTATGTAATTAAAACAGCCCATCCCTGCACTGGGAGAAAAAGATGTGTAAATACCACGGTGATGACAGTACACACAAATATAAACAGAAAGAGTAAGGAGAGTTCAGTGAGAAAAACCACTAAAGGCAGGAAAATTAGCAGTTAGGAGAAACACGGGCAACACTGATCCAGCATATGCTCCCCCAATTGTTTCCCAGAGGCACCTAAAGCCATGTTTCATGAGATTTTTGTTTCTATTTTTAGTTAATCTGCAAAAAAATTAATTGGGAGCTTTTGGGATTTTTCTTTTCAGAAGTATGAGAGATTTCACATCAGCAATGTAGCATCTTAAAGATTCAAAAGCAGCCTCAACAGAATATGGAAACCTATGACCAATTTGAGGATTGGCACATCATGACCAAGGTAAGTTTTAGATTAAACTAATGTCTCCTTTTCAAAAACAATAACTTGCAAAATGACTGATCAACAAACAGCTAATTCTACTGACTCAATTATCTATGTTCAGCAAAGTAACGAACACGCAGGCCAGTGGAATGTAACCAGGGAAGGTCTATGCAATGCATGCTTTACATCAGGTTCTGAAACAAACGCGTTACCCTAATTACACGGCGCTTAAGTCAGCATAAAAAATAGCTAACATTCCTTGAGTCTAAACCAAATGGTGGTTGGTGGAGGAGGTTGCTTAAAAGTGCAGTTAGCTGACTCCAGGCCATTTTAAATAAGAGCCAAGAAAAGTGTAAATGAAGCCCACCAGAGGAAAAACAGAGAGCAAGCAAGCAGGAACAGCTTTACTTGTAAACAAAAGACAACCAATTGTGAAAATAAATGCCATGGTGTTTTTAACGATTAAATGTGCAACTTCACATGTTTCATATGTCATAAAACTGCATGCATGTGGTATCAATTACATTTTACATGCCGGCAAGGTAAGAATGAGAGGGAAAACAAGGCAGCCACTAGGCCCATTCAGAAGCAGGCAAACCGTCATAAAACTGCATGCATGTGGTATCAATTACATTTTACATGCTGGCAAGGTAAGAATGAGAGGGAAAACAAGGCAGCCACTAGGCCCATTCAGAAGCAGGCAAACACCGACTCAAGATCTTGTGAAAACTGCAGTGGACCAGGAACTGACTACAGACCAAAACAATGAAAATTATTCTAACTTTGAAGACTCAATCATACTTAGTGAGGCACCTAAGATCACAGGAAACTAATACACTATTCAGCCTTTGGCAATCCTTACATAGTCACAACACAGGACAGGCCTGGTCCATCTTGATAGAGGTAGTGCCCTTGAACCTGGCATTCAAAGGTCAACACAGTCCCTCATAGGAACACCTCTGCTTCCCGTATCATCCCCAGATCCTCCCACTTTCCTTACACATCCCTTATTGGTACTGCTTCCTAACCAAAATGAACCCAGAGTAATTACTTTGACTGGACCAGTAGATTGGACGACTGGGGCTCCTTAGGGCAGTTTCAGTGAAAGCATCCTGGGGCATTGGGAGCCTGGGGGCCCAGCTGTATTCACCAGGCACTGGCCCCAGGAGCACTGGCCACCACTACAAAGCCAGGAGCCCCTTCTCCTGCTGGGACTGGCCAGGAGCCTGGAGCCCTTGCCACTGAGCACTGCGGCGGGGAATAAGCTTTTGCACTGAAAGAGTATTTGAAAGAGTGGCTAGATCCTATAGTATCCTACGTAAGAGGCAACAGGGCTTTTGCCAGAGAGCTGAGAACACAGGCAGCAATTTTAACATCGTTCTATAGGAAAATCAATTCCTCATTCTAAGCTGATTTACAAAATTTTGGAACCACTTTATAAAGGGCCTAGAAGGGGAAACAGGATGCAAATGTCAAGGCACTAAAAGCAAAGAGAAAAAAGAATGGCAGTTTATTTCAACAGAAACTGCATGTCCATATCTACAATGAACAAAATATTTTTGGTAATTTAATAATTAATTTTAATTTAAAAATCCAATTACTTACAGTAGAAAGTAAGCACCATAAAGGTGTACTTTTAAAAATATAAAAGGACTAAAAATATAATAGGATCAAAGGAAAGACAACACATACACTATTTTTAAAATCTATTTTTTAAGACTATACTCCTCTCAGCAACCCCTGACATGTCAGCTGTGGCCCCGTTTGGAAATCACTGAGTTGCTTCCAATCTCTTTTCTCTCTTACCTATCACATCCTGCTCTCTAGACTGGAGATTTCTAGGCCAGAACTGAAACACAAGTGTCTCAAATTATTTCAAAATAAATTATGAAATTCTTAAATTAATGTAATAAGTATACGCTATAAAGAAATCTGCTGCAGAGGGTGTCAGGAAACCTAAAACCCTGGAGGTGATGTAATTCCCAAAAGGAAACAAATCACAGCTCCGGAGAGGCCAAAGAAGCACATATGTAACATACAGCAACCCCACAAACACTTTAAAGAGCTACATACACAGTGTCAGCGTTTTCAAGCACTACCAAACATTAAATCTCTGTGCAGATTTGAAAGGCAGTGCCCAGGCTGTGATGGAAGCCAATGTTTTGCAGAGGACAGTGGAGGTACAAGAAGATATGTATCTTTTTTTCCACAGTACAGAGAAACTTCTGCTGAATTCCATTAATTCTCCCACCCCAATGACTTCTAACCTCTGACAGGGCAACACCTAATAATATCTATCTAAACTGACCTCAACCACCATGGTGAAACTCTGAAAAATATATCCAAACGAAATAAACATTAACTTAAATGAATGCAAAAATAAGAATACTGCATACATTATAGCCTGATTTTTCATGGGAAGGATCAGAGGTAAATGTCACAGAATCACTCAAAGAAAATGAACTATCACTGCAAAACAAAAGTTTAAATTAACTATTTAAATTTGCTACTTGAATCTTTCCCTGGACAAAAATAAATCAGACAACTAGTAGTTTCTTCTCAGGAGAGTAACAGCACAGAGGTTTCCTTCTTTGAACACAAATTCAACTGCAGAGTTAAAACAAAAAGTTTTCTAGAATTAGTGAATTTTCACAGAAGAGTAGAGCTGGGAACCTGAGGAATCTTATTCTACTAGATCAACTAACTCATGATGAAGACAAGGAAACTGAGTCATGAATGGATAAGTAACTTGCCTAAAATCAAAATAGCAAATTAGGGGCAGAAGTAGGACTCAGGTTTCTGAAATTCCACAGGAGTGCAGTTTCCTCTAGACCACATGGACGACGATGGGGGACGGTTGGAGAGTTTGCAGAAATTCAAAATGGACTTGGCCCATTAAACATCTGCACAGAGTGGTTTCATCTTACATGGCCTAAGGGACTCTCACGGAACAGGCTAGAGTCACTTCTAACGATGCCTGGTTAGCTTTTTTAGATGTTGAAGTGATTGAAATTAAGCTGGAGTTAGAGTGTATGCATACCAACAGTGATTCAAACACTATTCCAAAAGTCACTATTTGGTTTTCTTAAGGTCAAATAAAAATCATATTTAATGATGTCATTTGAATGTATTCAGTTAACAGGAAAATACACACTATAAGGGGACTAGCTTTAGAACCTGTTAAGGACTCAACATCCCCAGATATCTAAAAGGAAAAAGAACAAAACAAAACAGAGAGAGATGGCTTTAGTAGAGAAGAAACACTTGTTTGAGCACCCCAGCCAGCAAACAAAACACAGCACACAGCAATGGACGGGACCCAAGATGGTACCCGACTACTGACCGGCCCAAACACAGGAGAGAAGAAGGGGCATTTTGATTGACAAAGTGTTTGGAAATCCAGGTTTGGGTTATTGTTTTTTCCTTCTTAAAAGTCTAAGATATGTGAAAGAAATAATAAGAAAAGGGGGGGAAAGTAGAAAATTGGAGAAGCAAGCAAGCAGTGAAGTGGGAATGGGGAAAATAAGAAGGCGTAGCTCTCAGAGAGGACAACAGGGAAGCCCCTGCCTCGAGCAGAGAAAAGCTCCAGTCGACACATCAGAAACAGATGTTTCAGGAAATCTGGAGGTTTCTGTTTGAGTGCAGACAGAGGTTCACCTAACATACATAACTGGGTCTGTTCTTTTGCTTTGCCTGTTCTGGGCCTGATTTTATAAGTGCAATCAGGAGTGACAAATGCCAATTTGAAATTTTATACTGAAAAGCTTAATTGAGAAGGGGACTCAGCTCATTCTCAACTCAATGGGCTGTTTCCTTAGCTCAACTGGTTAGAGCACGGCCCTGTAACCTCAAGGTCACGGGTTCATATCCCTGTACCCCCCAGCTGCCAAAGGGAAAAGAAAAAAAAAAGTCAACTCAAAAGGACTAGTGTCTGGGCAAACCAGTTTACTATTCAAAAACTATAAATAAAGGGAGTTTAATCACCCTAACCACCGTAATAAAAGGAGATACCCTCAGCACATGCATTATTATTACTTCCGTTGCCTGCTAAAAAATTACATTTTTAACTCTTCCTTTTAAGTATTCTTTTTCACTAATCGAAAACTATCCGCATAATAATATTTCCTCCTAAGAGACACATCCACGATTCCAAATAGTCACGTAGCTAAAAACTGGACTGGACCGCACAGTAGCACAGAAACACATGCTGAGGATCACCTAGCCAAACCCAGTCGATCGAGTAGGAAAATCTAAAAGGTGGTGGGAAAGCAGTTAAGCAGATCTTTCAGTCTATGAGCCAAATGCAGTCTGGTGGTTTCTAAATGTTTTTTCTCTTTATAACTTTTTTTCTTACAAATCTGTCAAGAACATTTTAAACTCAATAAGGTACACAGAAAAATGAATAGTTACAACACTGGGGATGCTAACACTGATAAGCACTTCTCCCTAAAGCTCACTTAATCAAAATTTACTGAGCGCCTACCAAGGACTAATAATGGAATAAAAGATCTTCAGTTCAAGTCATCAGCATCCTCATGGTAAACATTTACTGTTGATCTATAAAAGAAAACAGTACCTAAATACGAGCCTTATAAATTGTAAAATCTGGCAGTATGTAAATTGGACAATCCTTGAAAGAGAAGTTTCGACAACAAAGAACGTAAAAAATGTGTATTTTCTTTAATGTAATAATCCTATTCCTGGGAATTCAACCCAAAGAAATAATTCCAAAGAACAAAGACACTACGTGTACAAAGCTGTTAATGGCATTTTATTTCTAATAGTCCCCTCCACCAAAAAATAAAATAAAATAAAATAAAAAAAGGAAAAAACCCAAACAGTCAACAAATTAAAATTAAAATTGATAATTATAATATTAACTCAATGAATTATATATCCATTAATATTATAAATGTATTAAGAATATGAAGAAATGGGAAAGTGTGACTAAAAAGATACATGGGAAGCAGGCAGAATAAAAAGTATTCTCTCAATATATTATTCTACTTAAATGTTATTCTGTAAGTATGACATGATTACAGTTTCACAGTTAAGAGAAAGTTTAGAAAGAATATAAAAACACAGTGGATATGTTTGAGTGGTAGGAAAATTGGTGCGAATATTCTTGAGATATTTGCAGAAGTGAAGTATGGTTGTTTTTAAAAAATGAGCTTCAATACGATACTCACAGCCTACAAGTCAAGAAGATGGGTCCTAATCTACACATCATGGATACCTGACAAAAGTCTGTGTGTGTGAGATCAAGGTCCTCAAAGCAGCAGAGTGAGAGAGAAGGAAGTTGATAGGTCCACACAAGATGTACCCAAAACATGCATCTGCTGTATTTAGCAACTGAGCACTCTAGCAAAATGAGAGTATGCTGATATGCTTTCTGGGGATCTGTAGCAAGGAGACATGAGACAACTTAAC
>NW_007729117.1:30424-33093 GCF_000696425.1 Galeopterus variegatus
CCCCATAGCTCACATCCCCCTCCCTTCTGCTTTTCATTTCCCATGTTCCATTCCATCAAACCCTTCTTTAAAAACCCCGCTGTAAACCTGAGTCTTTGAGATGGGTTTAGCCTGGCCACTCTCCTTCAGGTTTACTGGAGAGATGGGTTAGCCCAACATCTCCCCTCGGGTTACCAGTATTACTGAATAAAAGCTGACTTCCTATTCCATCAATAAATAAATAAATAGTCGGCCAAGATATGTAATAATTCAATATATACAAGCATCCTGTGTTACTTCACTGATTTTTAAAAGTTTCTATTCTGTAATTATTTGGTTTCTTCTACATTAGCATAAAGCATCCTCATTCCCATTTATTGAGCCTCAGTAACTGATCTTCCCGAAAGATCTACCTCTTCCAAAATCAAAACGTCATAAACCAATGGGTCCTCATCTTTCAAAGAAATTTGCCATGAATTCCAGAAAGACTTATACAAAATGAACTGCAATTGAAAGAGAAATCCATTTCAAGAACAAAAATCCAAAGACTTTCATGGCAAGTCTATTCAAATCCATTATTTCTTCAACACTAATCCAAGTCTTAACATTCACACCATTAATACTCTTAATACACACATTTTTACAATTCTGCAGCCAGCAACTACTGTTCAAATGAACTCTGGTTCACACACTGATGTCTGGTTCACACATCAGTTTGCTTCTCTGGCACCTGTGCTTGCTTCCCACAGAGCTGTGATATTTCTTACCAGTTTTACCAGGCCGTGTCTCAAAATACAGTAAATGGACTCCTCAGTTCTCAGGATTTTTGACATTCCTCTGCTAAATGAGGTAGGAGGCATTTGCACACCAATGGCAGTTGCAAGATCCAACTATCATTCCCAAACCCCAACCCCACTTCCCATCTTAACACACACACACACACACGCACACGCACACATGCACACACACACACACACACACACACGGTCTATTCTGCCAGCAGACTCTGGACTGAGTGGTCTGAACACACGCACACACACACACACACACACACGGTCTATTCTGCCAGCAGACTCTGGACTGAGTGGTCTGATGATTTCTCATATCTGCCCTCCAAGTCTTCCTTCTGCTGTGAAGTCTCAGAATCTTATATAAGGAAATATAACCAGATATTTACGAGTATGTCTAGACACCACTATTTCTAAGCAAAAGCCAAAGACAAGGGTAGCAGCAGGCAATATGACACTTGTAAAGTAAACCAAATGAGAAGATACAGTTAATAATAAAAAGTTTTTGCTTACAGTTGGGGGTCGGGGGTAGGAGCTGTAGGAAAGACCAGTTCTTATGTTTCACGTGGTATTTTCTGCTATATAAACCACATGGAAACAGGCAAATCTGAAAACCACAGAATGAATGCCAACAGCACAATAAATAAACCCCTCACCTAAGACTTCAAAATATGCAACAAAATTCGGCAATTTGAGTAGGACTGGCCACTTACCCAGTTCCCTAGTAATAATTACTATGATTCGATTCAGGTAAAGTAAATCCTCGTATCAAGTGCATGTTTTGTTTTTAATTTTTCCACTGTTTTATTTTAATGTTAAGACAAAGGTGTATTTAAGAAATAGTATACTGAGAAAAATATGGGCCCAAGAAATCAGACAGAATGAAAATTTTTTACAATGACTTTCAGAAACCAGGAAAGAAAATTATAGGGGACCCTGTTTTATTCAATTTAATAGATAAATAACAATACAATCTGTTCTAAAAAGTTTTGTTTTTAAAATTCCATCGTTAGTAATTATAAAAATTAAACTGTAAGCAATTATGAAACTAATAAAATGAAAATAGCAAAACGCAGCTCTGGTAGGATTTGAGGAAAGCTGTGTACTTAAATACTGATGACAGCACTATAAACTGACAGTCTTTCCAGGGAGCAATCTGGCCATATGTAACAAGACCTACAGGCAATTCGTGCCCTCTGACCCACAGAGCCTACACCCTAGGGAAATACTCTTCAAGTAAAATAAATGTAATTTCTTCAACAATGTTTATAGCAATGCTACTTATAATTGTTAAAACTGGACACAACCCAAATATCAAACCACAAGAGAATAGCTAAATCAATCACAGTATAATAGAAGATGGAATTATCGATCTCAAATCTTTGCTCCCTTCCTATAACACACCCCATCCATTTTCCTGTAACTTGCCTCAGAATCCTGTGGGATAAATTTAGGTCCCCAACTCAATGATTTTTGGCTCGCCTATGTGACATACTTTGGCCAGTGGGATGTGAGCAGACAACCTATTTGCCACCTTCACATAGCAGCTTTCAATAAGATTACATGCTTCTCACTACACTGCTGTCCTCGACCATGAGAACAGTATGCCCAGATCCTTTAACCTGGGTCCCTGAATGAGAAGACATGTGGAGCTGAACTGAGCCCTCCCTATTCCAAAATCAAAACATCATAAACCAACGGGTCCTCATCTTTCAAAGAAATTTGCCATGAATTCCAGAAAGACTTATGCAAAATGAACTGCAATTGAAATAAAAATCTATTTCAAGAACAAAAATCCAATGGGTCCTCATCTTTCAAATTTGAAAAGTCAAGCCACCAAAAGCTGCAGCCCACCCACAGCTCTCATATAACACAGACAAGAAATGAATGTTGGCTGTTGTA
>NW_007729117.1:33120-35854 GCF_000696425.1 Galeopterus variegatus
AGAAATTTGCCATGAATTCCAGAAAGACTTATGCAAAATGAACTGCAATTGAAATAAAAATATATTTCAAGAACAAAAATCCAATGGGTCCTCATCTTTCAAATTTGAAAAGTCAAGCCACCAAGAGCTGCAGCCCACCCACAGCTCTCATATAACACAGACAAGAAATGAATGTTGGCTGTTGTAAGCCACTAAGATGTTGGAGACTTTTTTTTTTTTCCTTTTTGTCTTTTTTCATGACCGGCAACGGATCGCAACCCTCAGTGTCGTGCCCGTACTGGACTGGGACGGCAACCTAACAATAGTTTGATGACGGTAACTTGTCATTAAAATATGGCAAATAATAGAGTAGCTGATATAAAAAAAATATTTCAGAAAAAGCTCATGAAAAAGTAGAGGACAGGGCCGGCCCGGTGGCGCACTGGAGAGTGCGCCGCTTGGGAGCGCGGTGGCACTCCCGCCGAGGATTGGGATCCCATGTGGAGACCAGTTCCCGCTCACTGGCTGAGCGTGGTGCGGGTGCAACACCGAGGGTTGCGATCCCGTTGCCGGTCCCCGGTAGGGGCACGACACCGAGGGTCGCGATCCCGTTACCGGTCAGTAAAAAAAGACAAAAAGGAAAAAAAAAAAAAAGAAAGAAAAAGTAGAGGACAAAAGTAATAGGCAGATACCAACAACATCTATATAAGGCAAGCTAACAAGCACCAGAAATTAACTGAGAATAATGTAATAGTCCATAATTATTTCTTTTTGTCAATGAAGTATGTATTCATAAATATATTTTTATAATATATTTTATAAATATATTACATATTAATATTGTATATATATTATAAAATATAAACAAATATATTTTTACATATTTTCAACAATTCTACACATACCATATCCAAAACAGAAATATTTCCATCCAACAAACTTTTTTTCTGCTTCAAATGATGTTTGTAAGGACGCGTGAACACTTATGTCAAAAGTGAAACTAGTGTAAGGGTTATTACTCAGCCTTTGAGTGTATATGATTTAGAGTCCAACAATTGTTCTGTCAGACAATAAAGAAGGGAACTATAAAAAACAGACAAAAGCAAGAGTTAGAAGAAACTATTCACTGGGATAATCCACTTCCAGTAACCAAATATTGTAAAAATGGAAGATCTGAAAGGCCCCCAGCTATATGAAAATAAAGCTGTGTTACCTTTGAATTTACCTTTATGACCTATGTTTGTAATTCCATCGCATTTGTATGATTCAAGAATCATAAAAATGTTCATTAGAACAATCAATCTCATTCATGGAAATTTATCCTACAATAAATTCAACAACAATAAAAAAAAAAAAGTAATGTGACTAATCCTCACTATCACCTTCTATGGGATAGCGAGAAATTGTAAAAAGTATATACTTTCAATAATAAAAAACTAATAAAGAGATTTATCATATCAATTGTATGCAGCTATGCAAAATATATTAGTTATTACAACTAGAAATATAGAAAAATATATATGTGGAGTATGCAAAACTACAGCTATGAATATATTTCTACCTATGAACATAGACTAGAAAAACATGAAAAAAATTTCAAAATAGCTTGGAATAAGTTTGTGGACAGACTTTTACCAATTTTTTTAAAGTACTCTTACACTTAGGAGAGAAAAAGTTCTAATGCTTGTATCTACAAAATTCATTCTTGCCATGAAATACAGCAATGTCTCTTAGTTAAAAAGAAATTGAACCATGCTTCAAGTTTCTAATGGCAATTCCTGCTAAATATCTTCCTAATTAAGACAACCTTGAGTTATTAAATGGAGTATACTAAGCATAATTTCATCATTTCTTGGTAACTTTAGGTCATTCTAGGTATTGAACTGTATTCCCTAATTCAAAGATGGTATCTTTCAGCGCTGGGGAAAAGGCTGGGTGCCCTTGGTAGACACTGAATGAATAAAAGGATTGCTATAGATTAGTTCTAGATCATGTTTTCTCTTGCCTTTGAGAGGCAGTGATGCAGAGTGGTTACAAGTATGAGCTCTGGAGGCATGCCCAGATTTGCCACTTGGCTCCATCACTTACTAGTATTTGCATACCAATGGTGTTTAACAGTAGACTAGTGTTTATTTACTAGTCACAGGATCTTGTGCAAATTACTTAGCCTTTCTAAGCCCTAGTTTTGTCATCTATAAAATAGGTCAATGATAGTGCTTACTTCCTAGGGTGGTTGTAAGGATCAGGGAAGATAATCCATTTAAAGTGCTGGACAAAGCACTTGCACATGGTAAGTACTCAATAAATGCCAGCCAGTATTAGTCTCTCTCTGCTGGTCATCTAAGGTGGCATCAGGTTGCTTCTCACCATCACCAATAACTACTTCTAGTTTCTGTCTCTAACCACTTTCCCCTCCCCGGTCCTCTAAGGCATCACTGAAGGACTAGGGCTCCTTGGAGTGCTGCCCCCCAAATAAATATATAACATGAACCACAAATGCAAGCTACATATATAATTTTTAATTTTCTAATAGTGACATATTAAAAACAAATCAAGACAAGTGAAATTAATTTTGATAATAGATTTAGCTCAATATACCCCAAATACTATAATTTCAACATGTAATCAATAAAAAATTATAATGAGATATTTTACACTGCTTTTTGTGTACTAAGTCTTCAAAGCCCAGTGTGTACCTGATACTGACAGCAAAATCTCAACTCAAACTAGCCATATTTCAAATGCTGAATGGCCA
>NW_007729117.1:36912-53919 GCF_000696425.1 Galeopterus variegatus
GGGTTCGGATCCCATATAGGGATGGCCGGTTTGCTCACTGGCTGAGCATGGTGCTGACAAATGCTGAATGGCCACATGGAGCTAATGTCTACGTTATTAGCCGCCAATTCTTTCAAAGAGTATGACCACAGAAAAACATGTCCACCTTCAAAAACATCAAAATACATTAAACAAACTGATGGATGACAAAAGAAAGAAAGAAAGAAGGAGGGAGGATGGAGGAGAGGAAGAAACATGTGTACTCTACCTGCACAGACTCCTGAGCCTAATGTCATTGAACTTGGGCTGTGGAGTCAGAGAGAACAGGTTCAAATCCCATGTCTTCCAATAACTAGCTGAGACTTTAGTAAATAACCTCCTTAACTCTCACATGTCTCAAGGATAAACTACAAATGAAAATATCTCTTTCATAACATTGTTCTGAGTTAAAAGGTTGTAAACTAAAAGGGGTTTTTATACAAGCTCTGCTTTGTAAAAGGTCAGAAATGGAAGTGGGGAAAACCGATGAAGGAATATTGAGCAAATTAGCGTGACATAAGTAAAGAGGCCACAGTAGAGAAAAACCGTTCATACTACATTCACAATGCCTTTGTTAAGTGCCCGATTACACAAAACAATTTAAACAGAGGCAGCTATTAATAAAATAATTGCAATGACATTTCGAAAGCCCTCAACAGCATACACCTCCCTGCCTGCTTTCTTCTTGGCAGGACTGTATGTAAGGGGGTGGGGGGAAGGGGCCAGAATTTGCAGAAGCAAGATTTTTCAGTAGTGTACACACAAGTATTAACCACGTTTTCTAGCCTTTAGAAGACGGGCTCCTGAATATCCTTCTTTCAAGGATGAGGTTTCTGTAGTACCTCAAATTTAATCTGAACACTACTCTTCATTATATTATAAATACATAAAATTAAGCTAAATATGTACTGTCCTTTAAACTTCCCCTGAAAATAGGTTTTGTGAATAAATTACTGATATTTTACTTTAAACTTGCTCTTATAATATATTCTCTCTCTTTCTCTCTCTCTCTCTATATATATATAGTTCAGTTATTTAAAAAATTAGTTAGTCCTAATCTGCTAATGAAGATTTTAAATTTTAACAATCCTAAGTCCCTCGACTGTCTAACTTAGATGCTAAGCTTCTTAAAGACAACAAACGTATCTTCTCTATTCCAGGTACCTTCTAAACCAATATTTCTCTAGTAGGTATTCCATGTAATATTAGTGTCTCTTGAGATTACAGGTGTTCCATAAATTTTTTTAAAATTACTTACTAAAATATATTTATTTTTGAAACACTTTTTGTTTACTGCAGGACTTCTGTCATTAACACACTAACATTTACAGATTTCAAAGTACTGTGCTCAGTCATAATTACAGTTTTATCAATCTACAAATGAGAAAAAATAATAATACAAACCACAAACCAAACAATAGGGAGATAGCTTAATTATCCGATGGAAACAGGCATCCTTTGCAGACCTCTGCACTGCATTTCTGGCCTGAAGTATTATGCACTGTGCATTTCTCCTTTTTATCATACCTGAAAAGATATTAATTTTGAATATTTATATGGTAATTAATCTATCAGAATCCTCCACATGGACATAATTTATTCCAAAGGAAGGAAGAGGGGGAAGGAAGGAATGAAGGAGAGTAGATAAGGGGGGAGGGGAGGAAATTGGTTTGAACAACTTAATAAATATCACTTCATATTCACAGGCAAAGATATAACTCCTAAACACATTCACAAGAATGAAGGGGCACAAAGTACACGCTTGTACCTAACCTGGCACTCAGAAAATAAACCTCATTTTGAAAACAACTGAACAGCTGCTCAGCAGAAGCACAGCACAAATTATCCTTTCCAGTCTTTATTTTTAGAGGCCTTGTAAGTAAAACAATAATTTTCTAAAGAATATAATTAAGATCAGTAGATGTCATTTCATTATTTTGGAGTTTTAATTAGTTTCACATCCAGTCGCACTGTTTTCCCTCATAAATCACATAATTATATAATATTCCATAACAAATTCTTTACCTTTTAATAAAAGAATTTATATGATCTTTTAAAAATGAAATGATTTAAAAAGCACAATCCACCCAGAACATTAGTTAGCATAACCCATGGATTTAAACACAGGGAGTCCAAAAGTCAGCCCCATTTTTCAAATGATAATTTGGAGACCTGCTTATGTCTTTTAAAATGTGTACCTTCATCATCTAAAGCACATTTTACAAAATGTATAATGAAAAAGAATATGCCTAATAGATCACAGTATTTCCTTGGCAGAAGGGAATGCTAATTGCCTCCTGGAGTATTAAATGAAACCTAATTGCTGGCTTGAGCTGTCACCACTGACCCTGGTAACAGACTGGTGCACCCTTCATAAACCTAATACGGCATAATCCTTCGTCATTACAGTTATTATAGCTCTGCAGTGAGACACGACTGCCACAAAAATAAACTCTGCAGCCTCTCCTCTGAATGGATGTTGCTTCTCCATCTCAGAGCAAGTGGCGTTGACAGCAGAAGTCATCCTTCCAATAGTGGCACCACTTCACAGCCCACATCTACCTCCATACCGAGACTCCCGCACCCGCAGACGCTGCTACAGAAACCCTACACACGCTCTGGTGACGGAGGAAAAGGACAGGGGAGGAGCACAAAAGGCTGTTAAACCCCCACCACAGGCAAACGGGAAAAGCAGAAGAGATCGTCTCTAAAATAAATCATGAGTTTGAATTAGGAAATATGTGTGTAAATCCATTAAATTTACAATCAAAACTTCAGATATCGAGCCCAAGAGATAATCCCTTTGATTTGTTTTGAAGTTTTCTGGGATAGGCTTTTCTAAAAATTACTTCAATTAAAAACATTTATCTGACATCTCCTACTCATCAACTCCCCAAACATTTATTGAACATCTACTATACATCAGGAAGAATCCAAGGATAAATAAATTATAAAACATGTCCTCTAGGAGCTCACAACTTTGGGGAGGTAGATGAGCAAACGACTATAACACACTGAAATGTAGCAAAGGAGGCATACAGCACTAGGAAGACAGACAAAGTGACAATGAATCATCCCTAATAATAAAAAGGGAGTATCAGCTAAAACATCAAAAAAGACGTAAAAGTCACACCAGGCATTAAAGAATGAGTAGTAGATTATGATGTGACCAGATGTGAAACAGAATTCAAGGGACAAGTAACAATAACAGCATGAATCAAAAGCAACAAGGCTTCCATCCTGAGAAATGTTTGGAGAAGGGTGACAGGGAGCCCAGAGAGGTTGAGGGGAGAGGCCAGACATGGCTAGGAAGTTAGGTGGGACCGGGAGCTCTGCAGAGCCTCAAATACTCTGCTAGGGAGTGTGCATTTAATCACAGGCCATTCGGTGAGCTTTTTTTAATTAAATATTTTAGATCTAATGCAGAATATAATAAACATACATGTCCCCATCACCCAGCTTAGGAAACAAAACAATACCCCACCTCCATCCTCACCTCCATGCCCACCCCCGCCAACACACATGCCTTGTACACAGCATTTCTCCTCCTGGCATTTCCTTATACCTTTGCTACATTTATATATGCATACCTGAACGATATAAAGTGGCAAGAAAGATTTTAAGCAGGAGAGTGAAAATACCAGTAGTGTCTTAGAAAAGACTCTAGTGCAGGTGGGACAGGGGACGGCTTAGACAAAGTGGTGCCACGACAGCCATCTTTGTTGCAGGGCTGTCATAAGGAAGGGGTTAGGGGCAGCCTCAGCCTCCCAGGGCACTCCCAGGACAAGGGGCAGGCAGACCTGAATGAACAGTTATAGGTGACCACCAGGAGAAGAGAGGCACTGACCTGTGCTGGGAGGGCCCTGGAGGACTGAGGCAGGTGGCCGTTTCCAAGCAGGTGACAGGCTAATGAGGGGGATGAGGCAGGTTAACCAGGACACAAAGCACACAGAGACAAACGCCTAGAGCAAGATGGCAGGCGGCCTGACCCTGGAGGGAGACTGGGGAAGGCTGCCCAGAGGAAGGGGTATTTAAGGCAGGCCTTGAGGGACAGTTTGGATAGAGTGTTACGATTCTGGGCAAGAAACAGCGTGATCACAGGTGGAGAATTATTGGGCCTGTTCAGAAAATACCTGCAGCCTGGCACAACCCTGGGTAACGGTGGGACATAAATCTGCAGAATCAGAGGCCCATTAGGGAATTATTTGTGGAGAGCCTTAAACATAAAGCTAAAGTGTAGATGTAATTCATGATAAATTCACTTTCCTGACCATGAAATTTGCCCTAATCCCTTTTACTTGAGAATTAAAACAATGGCGAAAGCCAATCTTGTGATTTGGGAGGAAACATCTACGATATCATTGCCGCTTCTTATAGTTCTATAAGCAGAAAAGTCTGTTTTGTTTGCGGCAGGGTGGCAAAATTGACACAGTGTCACCAAGTCTGTCGCTCTCTCTCACTTTAAAAACCAGTAACTTAGAGGCTGAATGATGAGTGATTCTACCTTTTCCTGTTATATAAGGTACAAAGGAAAATAATGCAAAGGAAGGAAATTTATATCAATCAATATATATATAAACATGCAAAAAGAATTCAGGGTTAGGCCTTAACCCTCAAATGTCCAGGCATCCTAACCCTTCTGTGACACTGACACTCCCTCAACCCGCAGTACTTCCTAGGCTTTAAATGAGAGGAAAAATTATCATGTTTTTGAGGTATACAAGTAGAGCAAAACAACATTAAGAACCATGGCATTAGTAACTTCAGATGACAGCTCAGAGAGGTGATTTGTCTCCTCAAATGAACAAATAAAATATGTACAATAAATAGCACTGATATTTGTTTAATTTTTTAAATCACATATAGTCATGAACAAGACATAATTTTCCCAGAGCATAATAATTATTTATTAGAGAATCAATAGTGTCTTCCAAACCAAGCTGGGCTCTCAACCCTCAGATCAGCATTTTAAAAATACATTCATTCACTGATTCCATAAACGCTTTTGTTTTTAATTGACTCCATTTCATTGCCTGCAAAATGGTAATAATAATAACACTGTCATACCTATTGTTATCCAAGCTCCACATATGGTGGAGAATCTGAAACGTGTAAGACTCTTACCTAGAGAAGATCGTAATGTAATGGAGGGGACAGATAGGTAAACAAGTACAATGCGGTGAACATACTAGCGCAGGTAAGTTCAAAGTGCTGCGGGACTACAAAGAAAGGAATGCCTAACTGGCAGTGGGTGGAGTGGCAGCAAAGGTGAGCTTTAGCTGAATGTGCAGGAGCTAAGAGGCCACTCTGGAATGCACAAAGGAGGGGAACCAACCGCCACTAAGTGCTGGGGCACTAGCACAGAGGGGACAGGCAACAGATGGGGATGGGAAACACTCAATTGTAAAGAATTATCATAAAGGGAATGAGAAATGAAGAATATCTTGGTGTTTTCTTTTTGGCAGCTGGCCGGTACAGTGAAAAGACTTTAAATAGTATTAAAAAACTGATCTTTTTAAAATTTGTTTTTAAAAATCCTTTTGCAGCACTGAAAGTACAGATGGAAAATATATGAAAGGCAGCCTTTACCACTCTTGCAACAATACCAGGAGGCAGTGGGAATGGAGGAAAGGGAGTAAAATTGAAAATATTTTAGAGACTCAGACTCAAAAGACTTAATGACTGATGGGATTTGTTACCGGGGTTTGAGCAAAGGGGTTGGGGTGCTAAGAAAGAATGGTATGTCAGCGAGAACTCCAAGTGCCTGGCTTGAGCAGCTAATGCAGTAGATGGTGCTGTCACTAAGACAGGAAATACAGCAGATTTTGTGGCAAGAAACCCAGAGAATTCAATTTAAGACAGGTAGGATTTGGAATGTGTATCAGGTGCTCAGACAAATATAAGAACCAGATAAACCAAACAGGTAGCACGTGGCAAGGTCTGGGTCAGAGATGATAGCCAAGTAGATCCACTAAAATGGAAACATCAAGTTTGTGTCCTCATGGGCCTGGCCAGGGTGAGTGGCCAGTAAGTGACATCCAGCCTATCCACAGCCCTAAAGCAACCAGGAACCAAATCATGGAAACCAATGCAGTGAAAAATTAGGTGACCACCATACCAAACCTGAGAAGCAGGGGCGAGTGGACCAAAACAAGATTTCTTAGCTCAATGGTTCTCAAAATGCAGTTGGTGAGACCAAGAGCAACAGATATCACCTGGGCGCTGCTTGGAAATGGAAATTCTCAGGCCTACCCCAAACCTACTGAATCAGAAACGGGTGGACACGGGGAGAGCAGCAACCTGTGTTCTAACAAGCCCTGCAGGTGATTCTGGTGCTCACTGGGGTTTGAGATCTACTGCCTCAGCTAATGCCCCAATTACTTGAGAGGAATGGAGTGTGAAAGAAATAACCCACCAAGATGGATTTCTAAAGACGCAAGGAAATTAAGTATACACTTCACACAAAGATAAGCATTAGGGACTTTTGCTAATCTTCAACAATGAGTAATTTTTCCCTGTGAACTAAAAACTTGTAAGGCAAAGTAGATCAAGTCAGTGGCCCACACAGTAAGGCTTCCTAACTTAGGAATACAGTTCAAGACTAAAATCTCAAATACTACAAATGTGAAGAGAATATTCTTCTACTTAGAGGATGCTCACACACCAACGGATCCCTTTCTCATTTTCTCACCAGACTCCTCCCTGTTGACCAACATTAAGCATTTATAGGACGGCCAGCTAGGGTTACAGGATCTCTGGAAATGCAACAGTCCTCTGGGTCAAGCTAATTGACCAGGCTCAGGATGAAACTCTTGCCCTGGGCCTAATTTAGCCCCCTAAGGAACTAAGCTAAATCACACACATATCAAATTTTACATGTAATATTGATCTAAGAATGGCTGTGATATGTTTTTTCCGATAGCACAGATCATGAAGCAAATCAAACAAAAGTTTGGCAGGAGAGGGAAAGTCAAGGAATACATAACCAACAGGAAAAAAGGAAAGGATATTAAAACAATGTTAATATGCCATTTATAATCCAACTTAGACCCATAACCAGGACAATCACACAAAAACGTACTTATACACTATTGCCCTTTATCCTCAGCTACTCTAAGTCCTTCATGCACAAGCATTACATCATATCCTTTAATTCAGAATTATAAATAATTCTGAGATTATTTATTTTCATAACCAGCATGCATGCAATGTATGGCAAAAGCACTGCTGGTCTGAGCAAGATGGATTTCACCTTCCCTCCCATTGCAAAATTCCTAGTCAGACGCGCATTTTTCTTCGGCTTTCTTCCCCTAACCCCTCAAAGGGATAGGGTACCCTCAAATGACCTCCTGGCCTGCATACAATCCTGCATGGGAGATTTAACCAATTCTTTGCTGTGACGATCCATTCTGCTTCGAGAACACATACTACACACCTGCCTTACTTCCAGTTGTTTCTTCTAACATTCCCTCTGCTGGGAGGTTGATATGAAGATCAATGAGTTAATGTTTGTCAAATACTTTAGGCTTCTGAGATGAATGGCAGCAAGTGACCTGTGGCTGGCATGACACTAAAAGTGTTGCAGTCAACTTTATATTTGGGCTTCAAAGAAGGAAATCAAGGCTGCAAAGACACTCCTTTGTCAAGATCAGCTACTCTTTGCATACTCATTAAAGGCGGGCAGAGTTATTCTAACATTCTTTAATTAACTGGATTTCAGCATTAGAAATACAAGGATCCTTATAGAATACACTGGACTCTTGTTATAGTAAAGAGTATGCAGGGAAAAGTTTCTTTTTCTCTGCCCTTCTTCTCTAAGTGGCTTTCTCTCCCCAAACTTCCCTACTGCCTGGTCCTGTAGCTTTCAACCTACTCCTGTATGAGGGGCCACATGGCAGCTGCCAGCCAATATGTTTGCTTTGAGCCAACAGGCAAAAAAAAAAAAAGTCAAAAGACAAAGCTTTATGTGTATGTTGGCACACATGTCAATTCAGCCTGCTTAAAAAAGTAACAGACAAAGAGCACATTCATTGCCACATACAACTCCTCGAACATGTAAATTACCACCCCTGACCTACTCTGCGCAAGGCCCTATGTTACAGCATTACACTGAATTCTCCAAAAATATCCTGGCAAGCTAGATACTACTGGCTCCATCCTGTAGAATAGGAAACTGAGGCTCAGAACTGAGGCTATGAAGTTAGTCCAACATCACACAGCTAAAAAATGGCAAAGCTGGAATCAAACCTGGCTATATTTCAAACTCCCAAAACAGTGCCCCCGCTCCAACACACTGATAGCCAGGAAAAGCTGCAGAACTTGCCATGCACACCCCCTGGACTACTCAATAAGACCTCTGTGGAACACAGACAGGGGAAGGGTGAATTAAATCATCTTACATCAGTAACGCGAGATCAAAACACTTATTTTAGATATTAACATTAACCTCCTCCCTACCAAAGCTTTTGTGTTTGTTTTCCCTCATTGCTTAATTAGTTAATTAAGTTATTTGATCTTGTGTCTTTCTCCTGCCTTAACTCTAACAAAGTACATAGCACTCTTCTGAGGCTTAAAATGAATTTTAAAAATACACAGTACTTGGTGACTAAGTAATGAAGTTCAAATGCAAGAATCTGATCAAATCCTTGTCCAAAAAGGACAAGAATATGGAACCCAGGTGGGCTAAAATGTGCAATGAAAAGATTGAGGTTCATTTCCTTGGAGTAAACTTAAACCCCTAATAAGGAGGGAAGCCACAGAAAAAAAAATCCTCATAATTCTCGACCCTTGGGGCTCATCCATTCAGGGCAGGTAAGGGTTCTTCTAAAAATTCTGATTTTTCTCTGAATTCTTTATGGTTTTTCTATATTTACAAAGTCCCTCCATGCACAAATCTGAATAACTGAAGTGGTAATAATAATTATGTGTTTAAGCCAATGATGAAAAATGGGCAAATATCTGGGATTAACAGGAAAGGGCTTCTTTTCAGCCACTTCTCATGCAGGTCCTACACCTATAGGAACACGTCTGTCAGGGGGTTGTTCTTGAGACAGGAGCAGATGCTCGTGGAGGGGCTTGAATAAATACTGAAGTTGTAGGAAGTCAGTGTGCTCTTCCCAGTCTAACGTACTGGCCTGAGGTCACCAAAAGCTGGATGTGTGCCACATCAACCAGGACTCAGCCACTATGAATAATACTACAACGCCACTTCAGCCCAGTGAAGAGGCACCCTTGAAAGGCAAACCACGCACAAAATGCTACTATGCTATGAGAAACTTTTCTAGGCAGGATTTGCTGAATCCTGGGCCATTAGGCTACAACAACCTGCAAGAAGATATTCAGTTTTCATAAAGTTTCAGAGAAAGGAATAGTAGTCCTTACAACTGTGCTAAAGCAATAATGACTTTTAAAAGTAGAGAATACTATAACGAACACAATGACACCTACATGAACTAATTCTGCATATCATGCCCACCCATTCGGATGAGACAAAAGGGCATTCTGGGACCATTCAGCTCCTACTCATTAAGGCTGTCATTTCTACGACACAGGGTTTTAACCTCATCACCAAATGATAAGGTAACTTTATAATACAAGGTTCTGTAATGCTGCGGTATTATCATCACCTCTTGCTGTTAAGCGGCTCTTTAAAGGGGAATCAATACCATTTTAATGAAACCAGGCATGGGTCAATTAATGACAATTAAAGTTTACATGGTCATACAACAGCTGCTTGTGGCAGAAACAGCATCAGACATGTAGGTGTGTCAAACAGGGGGACTTGCTACCTGCGGTTCCCATAAGTGGGTAACATGCTTCTAGCTTAATTTCTAATAATGGGGGGCGGGGAGGGTGGAGGAATGCTATCCCTGCAACACTGCACCAAACTGGCCATAAATCCCCCTCTGGCCCTCTGATAGCTAGGTATGACTCTCCTGTCCTCTTCGCACTCACTTTGCAAAAGCTGTTTCCTCTACCTGGGATGCACTCTCCACTCACTCCTCCGGATGAGCACCACCTCAACTCTGCAAATCCAATGCTCACCTCACCTCCAGGACAAAGTCTCCTTGAAGCTCTCATAGAACCCCTCTCCCATTGCACTGATAAGTCTATGGGTTTCCTCCACTAGGCTGAAGATTCCTGCACAGTGATCTCGGTCTAGCCTCTTTCTATCCCCTGTTCCTAGCAGAGCAGACGCTCAATACTCAGTTTGTTGAATGAATGAGCGAACTAATCCATTTCAAGAAATAAATACATTGGTGAAAACTCTGTAACCATATATACAGCCTGCAGTCTAGAGATTCCTCACCTTCACGAGGAGCCTGTAAAAGCCAGTCCCTCCACAGACTGAAGAGGAAACCCTGCAATCTCCTTAAATTGTAGGTGGTGATGGGGGTGGGGTGAGGGTGACAGGAACTGAAGGAAGAGTGAGGGAGAGGGAGGTAGGGACAGCGCTACCTCACTGCTCCCTCCAAAAGAAAAGGTGGAAAGCCCACTTACAAGTATTCGTGACCCAGATTTGGGGTCACTTGTGGAAGGGAGGGTTGCTAATGCTCAGAACTTCTACAATGTGATGAAGACCTGGTCTGAAATTACGCGGCCACAGGTTTTCTACGAGCCAGCCCGACCACCCAAGTAGGAGCCAAGAAGCCCAGGAGTTGGGTGGCACGGCTGGGGCCTAGTGGGAGGGCATGAAAACTCCTCTCCCTCCCAAGATCCTGTCCCCGAGGGGGGGACAAAGGGGAGATCCGGAGCTGCATCCCCTTCCCACTGGAGCGACAGCGACGTCGCTCCACTTTCATCCTCCTGCTCCCACGGTCTGGGTATCTCCGGCTGCCCTTTCCAGGCCCGCTCTCGCTCCCAAAACTCAGAAGGGAATGGGCAGGAGGGGGCGAGGGGAGGGTGTGGGCTTAACCACAACTCCCCAGACAGCGCTACCCCAGACAAGCTGGGCGTCTCAGGCGGGCAGCCCTCACCGCGAAATAAACCCCTGCGGCTCGGCCCCCTTGCGCCCCCGCTGCCCTGCCAGGCGTCCCGGGCCGCCAATCGCAAGTTGGCGTTGCCAGCGCTCGCCCAAGTCATCTGCAAGGCGCCCGGAGCGCGCCGGTGGCCCCAAACCCCGGGCCCGACGCCCCCGTCCCGGACGGGGCTTACCTGCTCACATGCCCCGCCGCGCCCCGCAGTCCCGCGCGGAAAGGCTGTCCTCCGCAGCGGCGGAGACCCGGTTCCCCACGGAATTGACTCCAGTGGCTGGCGGAGGAGGGGCGGAGGGAAGGAGCCGGAGGAGGTGCAAGGGGAGGGAGGTTTCCGCCGCGATCCCGGCGCGAGCGTCGGCGCAGGGGCGCACCGGGAAGGGAGAAGGAGAAAAACCTGAGCGCGGGGCTGTCCCGCCCGAGGAGGGCCGGCCGGGGAGGCCGGGCGAGGTGGGAGAGGAAGGGCCGCCGGCGGCCACCTCGTGCCTGCGGCTGCCCGAGGACCTGAGCCCGGAGAGGAGGCGGCCGAGCCCGAGAGCGCAGCAACCTGCCCCCGAGACTGCGCCCCTGGCCCGCTCGGCGGAGAGAAAACAGCGCTGGAATCCGAGGAATGCCGGGCTGCAGGAGCTCCTTATGCAGGCCCCGGAGAAGTCGCGCACTTTTCATGGGGTAGCTTCGGAAAATGTTTTAAAAGGTGGGGGCTGAGGACGGAGGATGAGATGAAACTCCCTGGAGTAAGAGACGTGGGAGTAGGGAAGGCAAGGCGACTGGGGCCAACCCAACCCTGCGCCGCTCCTGGCGTGGAGGAGAACGCGAGAAGGAAAGGAAAATCCCACCTAGATTTGCGAAGGCAGCAGGGGCGGGGCGGCGGCTGGAAACGGCCACTACAATCTAGAGCAGGGACAGTCCACCTTATCTTGGGGGACCCTCGACGCAGGACGGCCCTAGGCAGCCACCGCACAGGGGAAGAAAGACCAGGAGAAAGTAAGGTGGCCTCACCGAGTAGGCAGTCTCAGAGATCTCTCCCCAGAACACCCGAACCTCCGCGTACTGGACCTGGTGTCTTAGC
The DNA here is from genome assembly GCF_000696425.1 of Galeopterus variegatus. Lineage (NCBI taxonomy): Eukaryota > Metazoa > Chordata > Mammalia > Dermoptera > Cynocephalidae > Galeopterus > Galeopterus variegatus. Next base: position 48,973 of record NW_007729117.1, read on the forward strand.
CCTCTGCCCCCCAGGAATGGCAAAAGCACCCTGTGGATGCTGAGAGTTGGAATATGTCGCTTTCCTGGTTTGTTCCATGCCACAGAATCGCCCCACCCTGCCTGGGTAGGCACAGGGAGGGAACTTCCTTACACTTCAGAGGTGGAGTTAATGAGACGCAGCTGGTGTGATGGAAAAAGTTCCGAGCCCGGCAAGGGAACCTGGGTTTTAGGCCCTTCCCTGCTTGCTGGTGACCGATTGGATAACTGCAGAGTGCCCAGCCCTTGAGGTCCTTGGTTTCTGTAGCTGTAAAATTAAACTACATTTCTGTGGTCCTTTGCATTGCTACAAACAAGGCTTTCGGGTCTGTTATCTCATCAGGACTCAAGCCCAGTCCTTTCGATCTTATCCCAGCCCTTGAGGTCCTTGGTTTCTGTAGCTGTAAAATTAAACTACATTTCTGTGGTCCTTTGCATTGCTTACAAACAAGGCTTTCGGGTCTGTTATCTCATCAGGACTCAAGCCCAGTCCTTTCGATCTTAAGTTGAAATGGGAACTTGAAGTCGTTGTCACAGAAGATATTGTCCCCCATTACTTCAGTGTCCGACAATTCGTACAAAAATTCGGGCCCTGTTAGGGAAGAGAACTAGAAATCAAAAAAGCAAAGCCTTATTTACCCATCATGTGCAAATCCGTAGTGCCTCTGACTTCCCTGAGCATTTACCAGTCTCTAGACTAAAGAATTTGAGAAGACCGCGAGTGCAATGCGAAAGGGCGCAAAGGAAAGCTGAAGGGAAATCGGATTCTCACATTTTCAAGGAAATAGCTGTAAGGGCTTGTTGGATTTCCAAAAAAAAAAAAACAGTAGGCAGTGCCTTACTGTGTTCCAGGAAATGTGGAAAGTACTCTACACGCTCCTGCATTATTATCCCCATTTTCTAGCTGAGGAAAGCGAGGCATAAAGAAATTACCTGTCTCACCGAGGGTCCCACAGCTAGTCAAATATGATAATGAACCCTAGTCTGTCTGGCCCAACGTGCATGCTCTTAATCTCTTCGAATTTGACCAAAACACGATTATGATTAAAGATAAAGAACTGCCTGCAGGCTCTCAGTGTAAAACCCAGGCTTCTGCTCTTTTCTGGAAGATGGGAGGCCTTTTGGCATCTTTCTTAGTGGAAAGGAGGTGCCATATGTATATTGTTGCTCTAAAGTCACTGTGATGCTAGACTGAGCACAGCACCCCGAGGCTGTTGTGGTGGGAATGAAAAGGCAAAAAGATGTGCATGCAGACACTAGAATTTCCAACTGCCTTTGACCAGCCACGTGACCCTGAGCAAGCCTCTTCACCCCTAGACCGAGTTTGTTTTTTAAGCAGAGTGTGACATAGACAGAGCTTGGATGGATTAATTCATCTCTGAGGTCTTTCCCAAGTCTGAACTTGCATGAACATATACTCCTCCAGACAGACGGCATGCCTATGGAGGAAGCTAAGCAATAAAGCCGATACCGAGGGGAGAGGACTGTTTTCACATCCCCTACAGATCAGAATGAGTGTCCAGAACACAGTGATTGTTGCTGTGTGTTCAAGGGCAAGTAGAGCTAAGATTTAGCACTAGCCCTGTGGACTTAGTTTTTAAATTTAAACTCGTTTACTTTTAAAAATGCATTTTTAATTTAAAAGAAGCCTATAAAGTACATCTCACCAGCCACATTTTCTTTTCTTTAGAATAGATCACAGGGAGTCTGGCTGGTTAGCTCAGTTGGTTAGAGTGTGGTGCTGATAACGCCAAGGACCAGGGTTCCATCCCTGTATCGGACAGCTGCAAAACAACAACAACAAAAAAGAATAGATCACAGCAAGGTAATACAGATAAAAATATTTTTAAGCAGCAAGTACAACTTTAAGTGAAAAAAAGTAATTTATTCCCTTGTTAAATACGTAAAAGCTAGTTACAGGCTTCTTTCAAAAAAGAAAAAAAGCAACCCATTTCCTAAGTCTGTGTCATACTCAAGTCTCCTCAATATGCATGGGGGAACAGGAGTTTGGTGATGGGATAGGCCCTGAACATATCACTATATGTTTGCCTTAAATCTTTGCAATTTTAGGATATTAAATCTCCCAAAGCAAAATTTTGACTTGTTTTAAGCCTGACTCTAACTATAAATACAGGATGCCAAGTAGAATCTCATGGGCCTCCATGATTCCTCCCACCCCAAATATGTTCCTCTCATTAATTTATTAATTTTATACCTTCTTTTTTTTTTTTTTCCTTTTTGTCTTTTTTCGTGACCGGCAACGGATCGCCGGACTGGGACCGGCCACGGGATCGCAACCCTCGGTGTTGCTCCCGCCCCTCGCTCAGCCAGTGAGCGGCCGGTCTGTATGTGGGATCCGAACCCTCGGCGGGAGCGCCGCTGCACTCCCAAGCGGCGCACTGTAGCAGTGCGCCACCAGGCCGGCCCTCAGGCATTTCTTTTTGAAAATTATAAAATTTTTCAGATACCCTGGCATAACAAACACTACCATACCTAACATCCGGTTCAGAAATAAAACATTAATATTACAAAGTTATTTACAAGCCACTATCCCCCACCCCGTAAGCAGGCTTTGTTAGGAAAATTCTGATGATCTCTGAAGGCCTTCTACATGTTTTGAAGTTTTATATTTGAATATAAATATGTGTGTATATGTATGTATTTTAATCCCCAGACTAATTCTAGTTCCTAACCTTTTACTTGGCAGCTTACAGTAATGGAGGGAAATAGCGAGCTTTTTCAAAATGCACTTCCTCTCTGAATTCCCTACCTCCGTATCTTATTCCCTGGGTCTAGGGTGCAGACAGGTTGAGGTGAGTGTGTGTGTATATTATGTTTACACAGTATTTTATTGAGATACAATTAACATTCAATAAAAAACACAGATCTTAAGTGTCCATACAGCTCAAAGACTTTTTTCATATGTGTATATCCATGTTACCAACACCCAGATCAGATATAGAGAATGTCCATGACAACAGGAAATTCCCATGTGTGACTTTTTAGTCTGTATCACTCCTCCAACCAGACTTCTACCACCACAGATTTGTTTTGCTGGTTCTCCAACTTCATATAAATGGAAATTATATATAATATATACAGAGGGTAGCAGGCTTCTTTTGTTCAATGTAATGTCTCTGAGATTTACTCCAGTTACTGAACATATCAAGAGTTTATTTCCTTTTATTGCAGAGTACATTCCATTGTGTGAACATGGCACAGTTTGCTTATCCATTCTGTTGATTTATTGGGCAAGAATACTTTGAAAACACTTCTCAAATAATTCTGTTATGCAGCACCCCCACCTCCCCATCAGAGCCACTGGCTTACAGCAAAATATGATAAAATAAGCCTAGATTATTAATACCTGTGAAAAATGTTAAGTAACAGAGAAGGAAGGGAAGAGAACACTTTAGAACAGCATAAAGAGTGCTTTAGTGGTAGTATACATTCAGAGCTTCTTTACAAAAGTGAGTTAGGAAATTCACCAGAATATGAATTTCTTGTTATCTGGTGATTTTTTTAAAATTATGTGATTATGCAGAGCTGTCTCATACAACCATTCACAGGGTGCATAACACAACTCCAGGAGCTAAAATAGACTGCAGTGTGAAAAGCATCCCCTGGAGTTGTACATTTTGGTGGCTGTGATATTATAAGTTCTCCCTTTAAAGATGGCTTCATGGTATCTGTTTTAGGAAAATCATTTCCGATACAGAAGACTGAGCCCTTCTTTCCTCCAGGTTCAATTTTTGAGGCCTTTCAGTTTGAGGAAGGAAAGAGACCATCCAAAGCCTAGACTTTCCCTAGGCTGTCTTGGCCAGGAAGTCACAGTATTCTCAAAAACGTCTCCCATTTCACTTTTCCCAATGTCTCAAATCTCTCATTGCTGATGCACCCCCATCCTCGGCCACCTCCCCATCTCATTTCCCTTTCTTTTTACCCCCTAACCCGAGTCAAAAAAGAGAGAACCCTCATTCCCTGTCTACCCAGGTGACGAATTATTTCCTTGTTACTTGCTTCTGGAAAGAATGCTAAAGATGTTTGGGTTGCATTTTTTCAGTCTGGGAGGGAGGAATGGATCTGTCCTCCTGAGACACTGCGCCAACTCCGTTGGCAACTGCAGTTGCCCCCGTGGGCAAGGACATCAGTCATAATCACGTACAACGAAAAGGTAGACTCACGATAGGCATGATTCAGCCATTTGTTTTCTTTTTAAAATTCCATATGACAGCAATATAAGTTAATTGAGTAAACTATTGAAAGGCTAATTCACACACGACAGCACTTTTAGCAAGATTTTAAAAGAAATAAAATGTAGGCACAATTAAGTATCCTGCCAATTTCAATGTACTTGTTATTCTCTACTAATTTCACCTTCTGCCACAAACACCTTTTAAGTCCTGTCGTTTTGTTCTTTTGTTTTTGTCTTTTGTTTCTTAAATCATGTCTCAGTGGTATAAGTTTCCTGGTCATATTCCCCTGGCTCTGATTGCTGACTTCTCCCTCCCTCAGCCCCAACCTTGCCTTCCAGCTTTTCCAGGCTTGATGGAAATGCACAACGTATCTCCTTACACACACTGCATGTGTGCACACACACACACAGGTCCTTTCATCACCATATCCTCTGCGGAGCACACTGCTAATACAGAGCTTNCACACACACAGGTCCTTTCATCACCATATCCTCTGCGGAGCACACTGCTAATACAGAGCTTACCCACCCTCTTACTGCTGAAAGGCATCTATTTATCACCCAGAAAAGGAGGTTTTCACTACCCTTAAAATCTCTCCTTGGAGATTTTGATTTAAATGGTTTTAAACATTGTAACGGAATAGGGTTATTTAAAAGAAAAACCACTCCCCATAGTCATTTACATGCAGTCGTGAAACTCAAAGACACGTTCTAATGTTGGGTGCAACAGATTTG
>NW_007729117.1:54336-55984 GCF_000696425.1 Galeopterus variegatus
GTCATTTACATGCAGTCGTGAAACTCAAAGACACGTTCTAATGTTGGGTGCAACAGATTTGATAGACAAGGTCAATGGTCTTAGTAAAAGTTCATTTCGTTTACAAAGTACAAAACTCGACTTCAAATTGCTCGAGCAAAAAAGGAGTATATTGGCAGGACACTGGTATATGTCATGGAATCCACGTTGAAGAAGGTGCGGGGAGGGGAGAGACCCATGAGGGATTCTGTTCTCTCTCTGGCTGGGGGCACTGTCCTCCACTTTTGTCCATATCCAGGCTCAATAGCTGTGTGGCCCTGGGCAAAGTACTAAACGTCTTAGGCCTGAATTTTCTCACCTGTAAAAAGGGAGTACAAAAGTATCTACTTCATAGGGTTGTAGTAATAATTAAATGTAGTAAGGTCTTATACTGAATCATTTCAAAGGGAAAACCCTTTCAACAATACATGGTACGTACTGAGCTCCCAACATGTTACCTATTATCAACCTCATTCTGTCTTTGCAGGCAAGATTTCATTTCTTCAACAGGGACTGAATCTCTAATCCAAATTCCCAAGAAAAAGAATCTGGCTTGAATCACCACTCTAGGGTTTTGGAGTAGGAACAGGCTGCTGTGACTGGGGCCTCCCCCTTTGGGTGGGAAGGAAGGTTCTCAGAAGAGAGAACCCAGGGGGGCTTCTGAAACCACCTCAATAAGGGAACCGAGAAATGTTTGAGGGAAATTTTGGGAATTCCTTGGTTCTTTCTCTGTAACTGTCTACACCATCTATGCAAAGAACCAGACCTGGCTTTTCTTATGTAGAGAAGAAAGCTATGCACTAGGGCAGACAGTGACATAAAAAATAAGGTAAGGGGACCAATGTCCATCAAGCACTTCCTATGCTCTAAGGACAAGGCTGGGTGCTGTGTATACATAATATGAAGTAATCCTGTACCAGTGTTTGAGTGGGGTGGACTTGTTTTATCCCTCTAAAATTCCTTAGAGGCACCTTAATCTTGGACTTGTAGCCTCCAGAATTGAGAGAAGGTTAATTTCTGCTGTTTAAGCCACCCAGCCTGTGGCATTTTATCACAGCCCAATCAGACTAATACGTTGAGATTAGTGGTTTGTTAGTGTTCCTTTGTTTGTTTGAACAGAGAAATAAACCGAGACTTCAATGCTTACACATTGCCACAGTTTGAATATGTTTGGCCCTCCAAAACTCAGGTTGAAATTTGATTTCCAGTGTTGCAGTGTTGGGCCTTGGGGCTTGGTGGGAGGTGTTTAGATCATGAGGGTGGACCCCTCATGCATAGATTAATGCCTCCCTGGGGAGTGAGTGAGCTCTTGGGGGAATGGATGAGTTCCCCCGGGTTGTTGAAAAGAGCCTGGCACCTCCCCTCCCTCTCTCCTCTGGCTTCCTCTCTTGCATGTGATCTCCTTGCACACTCCGGCTGCCCTTCCACTTTCCACCCTGAGTGCAATCAGCCTGAGCCCCATGCCAGATGCAGCTGCCCTGAATCGTGAGCCAGATAAACCTTTTTTCTTTATAACTTACCCAGTCCCACATATTCTGTTATAGCAGCACAAAAACAGACTAATACATACATGTGCCAAGACATTAAGTACCTAAGTACAGGATAGAACCAATATTCAAACCTGGACCTT
>NW_007729117.1:56883-57868 GCF_000696425.1 Galeopterus variegatus
AGTGCACCCAGTACAAAGGGGAATAGAAGCTGCTGCTATAAGATCAGAGAGCAAATCCTTTCGAAGGACTTTAATACCTAGCTACTATTTATTTCATTAGCTTCCAAGATTCCTATGACTTAATGTCCTCACCTATTAGCTCTGTGAAGTCCAAGAAGTGGCAAGTTGGGTCAATGGCCCTTCTAGCACACAGGAGGCTGCTTTTGACTGGCATGAAGTCACTATTTCTTGGAGTGTGGAATAATTTCTGTTCATGACATTGACCTCAAAAGGTCAGAAATACCCTAATTTTTAAGACCAGTTAGTTATGAATCTCGCATTCATGAACTGAGCTACACTGTTTTTCATACTGGTTATATGGCTACCTGGCCAGCTCCTAGGAAGATACACAGCTATAGAACTTACCATGGCTGGCCAAGGAGCCATCAACACCTTCACTGAGTTGCATGAGGGCAGGTAAATGATATCTATAATCATCCCCACTTAATCTTCTCCAAAATATGTGCTTGCTGTCACTTTGTGGCATCATAGTGGGAATAGGTGCCAGGTTGCTAAGAATACTTGGGATAGAGAAATTCTAAGTGGACTCTTAAAACCCTTGTTCATAGGAGATTAAATGATGGCAAGGCATGCTGTTATAAGAAGTCAAGTCAGCCAGGGCATTTCTGAGTGAAAAAGTTAGTAGATGACCCTCTCCACTACGTAAATTTTTCATCCCTTTCCCATAATGATGGTGTTCAGAATAAAGGGGTTAATCCAGATATGGCTCTCTTATTGACACTGTGTTTGGTAATACTTGTAGCTGCACTGACCCTCTGCATCTAATTTGAAGGAAAAGCCTGAGAAAGCTAGATTTTAATTTGTGGGCCACTGACTTTGCTCCCAGATGCTTAATTTAAATAAAGCTCCATAGGTGTGCAATTCATTAACTTGTTTTCTTTTACATCTTTGGTTCTGGGCTTTTTTTTTTTTTTTTTTTTTTTAT
>NW_007729117.1:58102-60916 GCF_000696425.1 Galeopterus variegatus
GTTTTGGGGTTTTTTTTTTTTTTTTTTTTTTAATGTAATTTAAACACCTGGATGAAGATGTCAACAAATAATGCAAATCAGAGTTGGAAAGGTAAAAACCGGATAGCCTTCCGCACCACTCACAAAGTCAGCCATGGCGGGAAAGTAAAACAAGAACAGGGTGTATTTGTTTCCGACATCGGTATCTATAGCCAGAACACGCCTCTGAGAGGTGTGGGACATGAAAGGAATCTTCTGATGTGATTAGTGACAAGGGACAACCTTCACTGGGAGAGGGAAGGATCGGGTCATGTTTGGGATGCCTTTCTAAAGAAGATGGACCTCGCAGCAGCCTGAGGGGTGAGATAGGGTTACCCACGGGATGGGCAGGGCTGTGTAAACAAATCCAGCAGCCCTAAATCAAAACCTCCCCCAAGCCCCGGCTGCTTCCTGGCTGCTCCCTAGAATGAGGGGGTGACTCAGTGTGACTGGCTCTGGTACTTCAAATACGCCTGAATATTTCCCACGGACCTGGGCAGGGGCAATTAGAGGACTGGTTTGGAATGACCACTGAGGATTGAAAGATACTTCCTGTGGCCAGCAGGGAAAAGGCAAATTGCCAAGGAAACTCAATTTTGAGGAATCTTCTGCTGTGAGACAGAGGGATCTTCTGACATAACAAATATTTTTGGGTTTTACAAATTTATTTATTTATTAATATTATTTTTTTTTACATTCTAAGATGTTGTGGAGTAGTTGAGGAGAAAGGGGAGAGGGGAAGCGAGAGCAAAATAGGGTGGAAAGAGGAGGAAGCGGGTGGTGGTCAAGGCCTGTGGCACTCCCTGGGAAGGGAGACCAGGGGGCTTCCAGCAGCAGCTTGGTCATTGCTGGGCTGGATGCAGATGTCAGGGAGGTATGGCTGAAGCCCTTGGCCCCCCAATACCCTGGCTCTAGAGCCTGGCGTGTTGCCAATGGCAGCTTGGTGGTCATTGCTGGGCTTGGTGTGAACATGGGGGGTGTGGCTGAGGCCATTGGCCCCCCTACTGCCGTGGCTCAGGAGCCCAGGGTGCTTTCGGTGGCTTCTTTGTGGTCGTCACTGGGCTGGTTGTGGATGTCAGGGGGCATGGCTGAGGTCCTTGGCCCCACCCCCTCACCCCCAGCTCAGGAGCCCAGGGCACTTCCTGCGGCAGCTGAGTGGATGTCACTGGGCTGGGTGCAGACATTGGGGGAGGGTGGCTGAGGCCCTCAGCCACTGCTTTGGCTTGAGAGCCAAGGGCACTTCCTGCAGCAGCTCGGCAATCATTGCTGGGCCGAGTGCAGTTGTTGGGGGGGCATGGCTGAGGCCCATGGCCCTCCTCTCTCTCCAGCTTGGGATCCCAGGGGGCCTCTGGTTCTTCTAGGGTTCATAGGTGTTCTTTGGTGGTGTTAGACATTTACTGGTTTATATCAAATTTTGTCACTGATCTGTGGGTATTTTTGTTTTTTCTTTCAGTTCTGTATTGGATTATTCTCATTTTCCACCACTTAAACTCTACACTGGAACTAATTTGCTGTCCTTTGTTTACTTCTAAAATGGGGGGACTTCCTAAGGGAATCAGCACTTGAGCCATATGGTTGAGCTAAATTGCTGCTTTGCTGCTGATTCTCTGGGGAAGGCTTTTTGTGCAGCTCAGGTTTTAATTGTTGACCTTATAAGTTCTCCTGGGTTTTGTGAGAGACTCTGGTTGTGAACCTGGGTTGTGTGGAAACTCTGGTCTGGGCCTGAGTCTTTCCAGAAAACTGCACCCCCCTGCAGTTCTATATTCCTGACCAGTCTGCACCGAGTGGGCCTGTGCTGATTGGAGGGTGGATCAGCTGTCCATGTTGTGCCCCAGTGTTCCCCTGTCTCTCCCTTCCTCAGATAGACCTCTTCCCACCACCCAGTCAAAATAGCTCCTCTTCAAACCCATTTTCCATTCCTCTACTTTGCTGTATTTCCCTCGCTGGCACTTACGCTCCCTTACATTTGATTATCTGTTCACGTTTCTTTACGTATGGCCTTTCTCCCCCCAAGAAGCTCCGTCACAGTGAGGGCTTTTGTCTGTTTTGCTCACCACTGTACTGTACTGCTGGGTGCCCAAAAGAGCATCAACAAATATTTATTGAATGTTTGAATAAATAAAATTCTTATTTACTTATTCTGCCAGTTATTTTCCTGTGCTCAAAATTCTATATGTATTATGTTATTTCATCTTTATAACAACCCTGTGAGGTCATTGCTATAGTCTCCATTTATAGGTGAAGAAATTAAGGATTAGAGAGATAAAGTGGCTTGCTGGTCTTGTTGCTACTTTTGGATTGTGGATTTCTGTGTTTTGAAGTTTGTTTGTTTGTTAGACCCTCAGTCACATACAGTTGGGACACCCAGACTTATCTGCACTCCGGACACACTATCTTTCTCAGGTCACATACTGCCTCTCTTCTGTTTGTCTTAAAAAATTTCCCCTTTTATGCCTTATTCCTAATTTAATTCTCCTTGTCCAGACTGGCATCTGATAGGGTGTATCCAAGGGAGTAACTGACAGTTCAGATTATGTATATGCTCAAGCTAGATTGCCTGGGCTCACCTTCTGGCTCTGCAGTTACTGGTTGTGTGACACTGGGACATTCTTGGTTGTTACTGTTGGGCAATTTGCTTCTCTACATTTCCTTTTTCTTTTGGTATCCTCAATAAACAGACTTTGACACTTACTTGATTCTCTAAATTTTCTCTCTCTCTCTCTCTCTCTCCATTATTTATCCTTATCTTTTCCTGATGCCTCCCAGGGGAATTCCTTGCTCTAATCTTCCAGCTCA
>NW_007729117.1:61499-67284 GCF_000696425.1 Galeopterus variegatus
TCTCTCTCTCATTTATCCTTATCTTTTCCTGATGCCTCCCAGGGGAATTCCTTGCTCTAATCTTCCAGCTCATATATTTACTAGATACATTCATATTGAAGCAATCTATTGAATTCTTCAGTCAATAACTACAGAATTCATTCTTAATATATCTCATTCTTTTACTGAACTGCTAATTCTCACTTCACGTTTTCAGTATCTTCTCTCATATTTATTATTCTCATTTTAAATTCTTTTTCTGTTTTCCATTAGTTCTGCTTTCTCTTGGACAGGCTGCTCAGTTTGTTGTTCCTCAAACTCCCAGTTCTCAGAATTTGCCCTCTGAGCTAATACTCGTTCCTTTGGGACCGTTCACTTTCATGACTAGTATGTCTGTGGAGAGGGGCAGAAGTCTGGCCACACTGGCCCTTCTCCCGGTGAGTTGGTGTGTATGTTGTTGGGTGTATTTGTGGGAGGGGCATGGTATTGTGCTCAACTGGTCTCCAAAGAACCTCTGAATAATCTTTTATTGGAAGCAGCCACTGTCTATAACACTTGGGTGCCCACACGGTGGTGAGAGCAGGTGTGTGTGTGTGTGTGTGTGTGTGTGTGTGTGTGTGTGTGTGTGTAGGGGGATCCTCAGGGACTGCTCAGACCAACTCCACTCCTGCCGTGTGCTCACAACCACTCTAGGCTGTAGCACTGCGCTGCACTTACCCCCCTGTACCTGGCCTATACTGCTGATATCCTGCCTCTGCAGTACAGAAAGGAGGGGGAAACCACCTAGAGCAAAACAGGGATAAGGAAAAGGCAAAACTGAAAAAATATTTCCCAAACTCATTTTCTATTTGTGACACTAGCCCCCGCAACAACTGGCCAGCTTCCTCACCAGTGGGCCGAATCAACTTCTGTCTACCCTAAGGGTTTTGCCTCTAGTTGCGGAGCACAGCTCTACCCTAAGATCAATCACCTGCTCTATCCTTCCTGTGGCATCTCCTCCAGGAGAGAACACTCAGTCTGTGCTGCTTTGCTCTCCTGCATCAAAACAGAAGCCCCCAAACTTTCTGGAAAACAGAAAGTTTTCCAAGATCACCAAGCTGGTAAGTGATAGGGCTGGGGTTTTTTTTTTTTTTTTTTTTTTTTGGCAGCTGTCCAGTATGGGAAACTGAACCCCTGACCTTGATGTCACAAGGCTACGCTCCAACCAGCTGAGCTACATGGCCAGCCCCCACAGAGCTGGGATTTAAACTCCAATTTGTTTGACCCCAAATTTTGTGCTATTAACCCCTACACTACACTCAGAATTTTCTGGGACTGTAATGATGTTCAGGTCAAATTATCCATCCAACTGAAAATTTTATTTTATTCCACATATTTCCTACTATTTCCCAAATATTTTCTGGGCTCCTTGGAAAAATGGCAGACTCCAGGGCTGAGAAAAGAAACATATAAGGAAGATAACAAAAGAATACTAGGGTCATCATGTGATTTTTATCTTTTATTCTGTTAATGTGGTGTATCATACTAATTGATTTTGTATGTTGTACTATCCTTGTATCCCAGGGATAAATCCCACATAGTAATGACATATGATTCTTTTGCTGTTGAATTTGTTTTGCTAGTATTTTGTTGAGGATTTTTGTATCTATATTCACCAGGGATATTGGCCTGTAGTATTCTTTTCTTGTGATACCTTTGTTCTTTCTTTTCTTGGATGACTTTGATATTAGGGTTTCAAACCCACAGTAATTAAAAGAATATGGTGCTAACATAAAGACAGACATATAGATCAGTGAAACGGAAGAGAGAGTTCAGAAATAAATCCATGCATATACAGCCAGCTGATTTTTAACAAAGGTACCAAGCATACACAATGGGGAAAGGATAGTCCCTTTAACAGATAATGTTGGGAAAACTGGATATCCATATGCCAAAGAATGAAATTGGATCTTTATCTTACACCACACACAAAAATTAACTCAAAATGGATTAAATACTCAAGCATAACACCCCAAACTGTAAAACTCCTAGAAGAAAACATAAGGGAAAATCTTCGTGACATTGATTTTGGCAATGATTTCATAGATATGACACCAAAAGCACAAGCAACTAAAACAAGAGTAGACAAATGGGATTACATTAAACAAAAAAGCTTCTGCACAGCAAAGGAAACAATCAACAGAGTGAAAAGGCAACTACAGAATTGGAGAAAACATTTGCAAATCACATATCTGATAAAGGTTAATTACCAAAAAATATAAGAAAACCTACAATTCAATAGCAAAACAATCTAAAAACCCAATTGAAAAATGAGCTAAGGACCTGAATAGACATTTCTTCAAAGAAGAAATACATATGGCCACTGGTATATGAAAAGATGCTCAACATCACTAATCATCAGGGAAATACAAATCAAAACCACAATGAGATATCACCTCACACCTGTTAAGATGGCTATAATAAAGCAAAAACCAAAAAACCCTGAAAAACAAGTGCAGGCCAGCATGTGGAGAAATTGGAACTCTTGTACACTGTTAATAAGAATGCAAAATGGTGCAGCCACTACGAAAAATGGTATGGAGATTCCTTTAAAAATGAAAAATATGGGGCCAGCCCATGGCTCACTTGGGAGAGTGTGGTGCTGATAAGAGCAAGGCCATGGGTTCAGATCCCTATATAGAGATGGCTGGTTAGCTCACTTGGGAGAGCATGGTGCTGACCACACCAAGTCAAGCAAGGGTTAAGATCACCTTGCTGGTCATCTTTTATAAAAAAAAAAATATATATATGTAACTTCTATATGATCCAGCAATACCACTTCTGGATATTTATCCAAAAGAATTTAAATCAAAATCTCAAAGAGGTATTAATACCCCCATGTTCATTGCAGCACTATTCACAATAGCCAAGATGTGGAAATAATGTAAATTGACAAATAAATGGAAAAAGAAAATGTGGTATATACATGCAATGTAATGTTTTCAGCTTTTATAAAGAAGAAAACCCTGCTATATGTGACAACATGAATGAACCTTGAGGACTTTATGCTAAGTGAAATAAGCCAGTCACAGGAGGAATACTGTTTGATTCTTCTTATATGAAGTATCAAAAACAGTCAAAGTCACGGGAGCAGAGTAGAGCAGTGGTTGCCAGGGGCAGGAGGAAGGCGAAATGGGGAGTTGCTGAGTAATGTTATATATATAAAGCTTCAGTAATGCAAGAAGAATAAGTTTTAAAGATCTGCTGTACAACATTGTGCCTATGGTTAACAATATTGTATAGTACTCTTAAAAATCTGTTAAGAGAGCAGGTCTCATGTTAACTGTTGTCACAATTTAAAAAAAAAGAACACGAGGGTCATAACCAAAGGACTCAGGAACCACCTTGAAGAGACTCTCAGTGGCTAAAGATAAGCCAATTTTAGCATCAATAAAGAAAATAACAGCAATTAGTTGAAATATTTTAACTGTGTTTAAATCCATAAATTCATAATGGCATAAGAAAAAAAACAAGTCACCATTGGAACCAACTTAGTATTTTGAAAAATGATAAATCGAGGGATAGAAATAAATCATTCATCTTGCTTTTACTAAAAAATACCACTGGTAACCAAGTAGTAGATGAGGATGAGTTTTTCATTATGCAAATATTCTTGATAGTAAATGAAAGGGATGATAAAATTGTAGTATCACCATTTTGTGGCCTCTGATAAAGCGATGGATCTAGGCATGAGCATCTCTGGTTGTTAACGTGACAAAAATAGAGGTGATCAGACAGTAGAGGTTATCACCATTTTGCTTTGAGAAAGATAATGTGATTCTGACCAAACCTTTGCAATAGACTCAGCTACAATTTACAAAAGCACAAGAGCAGAGGAACGTGTTCAAACAGACCTCAGAGATGCAACCAGCAAAATCTAGGCTGTGGGATACTGTGGGAGAACAGTTTTTTAAACAAAGACATTTCAATGAGAGGTGAAAGAAAGTGGAGGGATCTATAGATTAAAAGAGACTTAAAAGACATATCAACTATCTCTACATGTGACCTCATTTGTATCCTAATTCGAATAAACTCTAAATCAAGAAAGCCATTCATGCCATTTATGAGGAATTTTGAACACACTAGGTATTAAGGAATTATTAACTATTTTATATGTGATAACTGGTATTACATTTATGTTAAAAATAAAAAGTTCTCGGGCCAGCCCGGTGGCACACTGCTACAGTGCACCGCTTGGGAGCGTGGCGGCGCTCCCGCCGAGGGTTCGGATCCCACATACAGACCGGTTCCCGCTCACTGGCTGAGCGAGGTGCGGGTGCAACACAGTGGGTTGCAATCCCGTTGCCGGTCCCAGTCCGGTACGGGCGTGACACTGAGGGTTGCAATCCGTTGCCGGACACGAAAAAAGACAAAAAAAGGAAAAATAAAATAAAATAAAATAAATAAAAAGTTCTCTTCTTTTAGAAAAATATATTAAAATATTTATGGTTGAAATGTTATGACATCTGGGTTTTGTTTCCAAATAACACAGAAGGTGGGAAATGGATGGGAGCCTAGAAAAGGCAAGATTGGTAATGAATGGATGATTGTTGAAGCTAGTTGATGTGGGGGTTCATTATACTATCTTGTTTAATTTTGTATAAGTATGAAATAATAACAAAGTTAAAACTTAATAATAAAAGTTTTAAAAAGAAAAATATATTCAAATTAATATATTCTTGTTTCAAACAATGTTAAATAGGGGGTTGTCTGTTTTCACATCTCATTCCTGTCTGAACAGTCCCTAGAAGTAATTACTTTAATTCTGCACTGATACAAACAAAGGTTTTATGCATTATTTTGCACATATATATATATATTTTCTTTTTTTAGTGCAAGAAAAAGTTGAGGTTAGGAAGCTACTACAAAGTGCTGACTGTGAGTTATCCTACATTATTTTGGATAGGACATACACGAGATTTTTTTTTTTTTTAAGTCTGGAGGGTATACTTATACGTACTAAACTGTTAACAATATGAGAAGAAAGTGACATTTTCATTTGTACCAAATTTGTGATTTGAACTTATCAGAAAACACATTATAAAAATTCCAAACTTGGGAAACCAATTTGTTTTGGATTGAATAGAAGGAATCTACACTAAAAGCAAGTAACTATGGGTATAATTATGGACTTCTTTAATTTGTGAACACCACTACTGATTGTGACTTTTACATTTCATTAAATTTATACATAACTTGTCATATGCACATACATGCACACAAGCCATGGCCCATGATCTGGATATGAAGTCAGGAGACCTGAGTCTTTATACAGGTAACCTTTGAATAGGGCAAAAACTAACTGGTCAATCCTATTGCTGTGATTTGATTGAATTGTGTCTCCCAAAGAGAGACACATAGGGCAAAAACTAACTGGTCAATCCTATTGCTGTGATTTGATTGAATTGTGTCTCCCAAAGTCCATATATTAGAAGCTTAATTCCCACTGTAACTGTCGAGGGTGGAAAATCCTATTATGGTAATTGAAAGGTGGGGCCTTGAAGAGGCGATTGAATTGTAGGACCCTGCCTAGTGAATGGATTAAAAATGGTGGTCAGGGGCATGGTTTGGAGGGCTTTAAAAGGAGAGAGAAAGAGGAGGTTAGGGTCTCTCTCTGCTCTGCCGTTTTGCAATGTGAGACATCTGGGTCACTGTCAGCACCACCAGATGTGTTCTTTGGACTTTGGACTCCCAGCCTCAGAACCTGTAAGCAATACATTTCATTTTCTTTATAAATTACCCAGTTCCATGTATTTTGTTATAAGCA
>NW_007729117.1:67554-83339 GCF_000696425.1 Galeopterus variegatus
GGAGGTTAGGGTCTCTCTCTGCTCTGCCGTTTTGCAATGTGAGACATCTGGGTCACTGTCACCACCACCAGATGTGTTCTTTGGACTTTGGACTCCCAGCCTCAGAACCCGTAAGCAATACATTTCATTTTCTTTATAAATTACCCAGTTCCATGTATTTTGTTATAAGCAACAGAAACAGACTAATACACCTATCAGTTCAGGTTTTTTTTTAACCGTTTAGCTAGAATTGTTCCATTAAAATAGCTGGTTAGTTAATCACAGTAGGCTTGTCCAAGAAAGAGGAGAAAAGAAAGCTTAAAAAGCATAAAAACATAAATAGCAACCAAATTTCATATCTATATGGAGACCTTATCTTAAAACAGAGAGAAACACACTGAGTGTGTACATGGATCTTATTATCTCTCCTCTGACAAGAAGCAGGAAAATGGATCTGCGGAACCATTCTGCACAGCAGGAACCACCTACTCCCACCCATCTGTCAAGCCAGCTCCATGTGTTCTATAAAGTCGAGGTAATCTTTTTGTAATATTTTTTGCAATTAAGGAGAGCATGTTTCCTACCCAATTTTTCCACAGACTCCTTATAAACACTTATATGATTGGGTACAATGTAATTTATTACAGACACTATACAGATTAATATTGACTAATGTTAATTATTCTTTTCTATGTACATGAGTTAATGTTAACATTAACTTGGAAACAATAAGCCCCTGCCATTTGCTAAGTGCTGATGCTACACAATTGAGTAAGACATGTTTTGGGCTAAGCTTTTTAAACATCTTCCATATTTAGACTGAAGCAGGTCTTTGCTGTCATCTTTTGATACCTTTCTGTATTTAGCACAGTATTTTGAATGCGTACATGTTTTTTGATAAAGACGAAGGGTGTTTTTTTTTAAATAATAGAATGTAGAGGAAATGTTCAATAGCTAGTTTTCTTATTAGCACATTTTTCTGTATTCTTTTGAAAAGAATCATTTGAATTAAATGACATTTGACATAAAACTTCAACAAATATTATGGCATCATCAAATCATGAAGACAGGAATAAGATTTAAGAAACCAATCCTCATAGGAACACTGAATATCACTCCTAGCTAAAGTAGCATTTTTCTGTAAGAGCTGTAAGTGAAAGTTATAAAAGGACTCTAACTTCATAATTCCAAAAATATGAGAATCATGCAAAGGAAGAAAACAATGCTAAAATGAGGACCAAATTTTTTTAATGTAAGTAATAGCTGTTTCACAAGGTGTGTTACATCCCTATGTGTACTTTATATATGCCTGGATATGGGCCTTCACTGATTTGCAGCCAGCAAATCCGTTGGTACCAATTTTAGTGTAAAAAGCAAGTATTCTAGAAAAAAAAAAATTGAGAAACTCTCTATTCTTGTGGAGGATTAGTCATTTCTTAAACAAATTCAGTTACCAAGAAAATAAATAATAATGTACGGTTACACAAAACTATCAGTTTCCTCAAAAATGTGCAGAAATGAGTGAGTTATAAAAAAAATGGCAAGATAGGGATTTATGATTCACGTATGAGACCCTTCACACAAGCAGTTTGTAGCCATGCCTGGGCGCCTAGGCCACATGGCTCTGACCTCACTGTATGATGCATGGTAAGTTCACCACAGTGTCTTAGCAAGAGTTTGTCAGGGAAGAAAGTAACATTTTCACTTGCACTAAAATTGGGATATCATCAGAGTAGTTCAGTGGTGCCTCACTATGGAGAAAACCTAATATAAAAATTCCAAGCTTATGAAATAGATAAATATTCTTGGGGGTGGTTACTCATTCAAGGTGAATCACCAGGGTTATAAACATAGACTGTTTTATATTATGTGCAACAGTATCGATTACAAGTTCAATATTTACACAAATTTTCACACCCACACCCATGATTTAGAATTTGGATTAGAGGCTAGATACATGAAATGATTACAAATTGTAACAATTGTCTGTATGACTATACAATTCACTTATAGCCCCTTATTTCCCAAACTGTACAGTAAGAGGAATTGGCCTCTTAAGGAATTAGACGCTTAACTCTAAAATTAGGTGATTCTCTGATTTCTCTAAGATAAGCTCTCTGTTGCATTGGTGGCATTAGAAGTTCATAGTTCTCTCATGTTTCTTCCCCAAATGTCCTATTTTGAAGAGCAGTAGTTCTGGCCGATGCTCTAGAAACTACACTTACAGTGGACTTCCCACAGTTCTAGAACTAGAGCTATCTAACATCTAGATTTTTCAGAACATATAAATATATAATAACCTTTCAATCTCCAAACACCAGCACAGAATTCTCCATAAGTACTGAAGTATTTTTTTTTCCTTTTTGTCTTTTTTACTGACTGGCAATGGGATCGCAACCCTCGGCCTCGCGCCCGCACCGCGTTCAGCCAGTGAGCGGGAACTGGTCTCCACATGGGATCTGAACCCTCGGCAGGAGCGCCGCCGCGCTCCCAAGCGGCGCACTCTCCAGTGCGCCACCGGGCAGGCCCAGTACTGAAGTATTTTACTGCTAAAATACAATGTTTGTCTTTTCTAAAATCTCTGAAAAAATAAGTTAATACATAAAGTCTTCTCAATTTCCTGTGTTTCTTGCCTACGGTTCCTTAAATGTCTAGTGCCTGCTACTATTTGTCTATTAGTGGAGGATAGAGGTATAAACGAATAGTAAATTAACATATTCATATATGGAAAACATCAAAGGCCATTGACTTTTAGTTCACTAAATTTATTTATGCCTATCTGCTTATGGCTGTAATTTTCTTTTTTTCTTTTTTTTTTTTTTCTTTTTGTCTTTTTTCGTGACCGGTAATGGGATCGCAACCCTCGGTGTCACGCCTGTACCACGACCGGCAACGGGATCGCAACCCTCAGTGTCGCGTCCGCACTGCGCTCAACCAGTGAGCGGACCAGTCTCTATATGGGATCCAAACGCTCGGCGGGAGCGCCGCCATGCTCCCAAGTGCCGCACTCTACCGAGTGCGCCACCGGGCCGGCCCTGTAATTTTCAATTCCTACATATACTATCATCATTTATTAACTCAGCAACTTATCTCAAACTCTTACTATGGGCCAGGTCTTGCGCTGGATGCTAGTTAGAAATAGATACAACCAGGTAAGCTCATTGGCTCATGGATGTTATAATCCGGCATGGACATAAACATCAAATAAATTATTATACCAAATATATTCATATTTACAAATGGTGGTAAATGTTATGAAGAAAAAAAGAAAAAGAAACGTTATTAAGAGAGAGAATAAGTAACCTAGAACTTTGGATACGTGAACCTTCAAAACAATTCATCTTCTGTATGAGGTGCCTTCTAGAGATAAGACGTGGCCTCTGAGGCAAGCTGGAGAATTCAGAACATTCCATCCTTCCTTTGCCCTTTTCTCTTCTCTTCCCTCCTCATCCCCAGGTGCACAGGTACCCAATTCTTACCTTCCTCCTCCTTCAGTAAAAAGGTTTTCAGGCCTTTCTGATCACTCTCGGTTCAGAGTTTTACAGAGAAACAGAAGCAGTAGGATGGTTGGATAGATAGACAGACAGATGGATAGAGGGATAGTCAGATAGATAGACAGATAGATGATGGATAGATAGATAGATAGATAGATAGATAGATAGATAGATAGATAGATAGATAGATAGATAGATAGATAGATAGATAGATAGATAGATAGATAGATAGATAGATAGATAGATAGATAGATAGATAGATAGATAGATAGATAGATAGATAGATAGATAGATAGATAGATAGATAGATGATAGGTAGGTAGGTAGACAGACAGATAGATGATAGACAGACAATTCATCTTCTGTATGAGGTGCCTTCTAGAGATAAGACGTGGCCTCTGAGGCAAGCTGGAGAATTCAGAACATTCCATCCTTCCTTTGCCCTTTCCTCTTCTCTTCCCTCCTCATCCCCAGGTGCACAGGTACCAAATTCTTACCTTCCTCCTCCTTCAGTAAAAAGGTCTTCAGGCCTTTCTGATCACTCTCGGTTCAGAGTTTTACAGAGAAACAGAAGCAGTAGGATGGTTGGATAGATAGACAGACAGATGGATAGAGGGATAGTCCGATAGATAGATAGATAGATGATAGGTAGGTAGGTAGACAGACAGATAGATGATAGATAGACAGACAGTTAGAGGCTTACACATTGTGGGGTCTGGCAAGGCTGAAATTTGTAGGTTAGACTGGCAGGGTGGGAATTCTTGGACAAGAGCTGATGCTGCAGTCTTGAGGGAGAATTTCTTCTCTTCCTCGGGGAAATCTCATTTTGCTGGTAAGGCCTTTCAACAGATTGGATGAGGCCCATCCACATTCTCCAGGATAATCTCCTTTACTTAAAGTCAACTGCTTGTAGATGTTAACCAGGTCTACAAAACACCTCCACAGCAACGCCTAGATTAGTGTTTGATTAAATAACTGGGTACTATAGCCTAGACAAGTTGACACACAAAACTAACCAATCACACCCTGCTAGAAAGATTTGGTTCTTTTCGATCTTTAGTTTTATGTAGTTGGCATATGCATCTCACTTTTCTCATACTAGTATCTTGATAGGGGACTAAAATATTTTCCTTATTTCTATTCCTAAGGCTGGACTAAGGCATGCTTGATATACAGTAGAATTTCTGGGCTAGGAAATTGCTTCTATAAACTCCCCCTGACCCATATTTTTCCAGCTCCAAATTTTGCCAAGTAGAGATAATATTTAAGCTGCAAACAACGTCTAAATGTAAACTCCACAAGTAGTAGTGACAGTTATCCTGCTACTGGGCATTGTAAGCAGTCTTGGTAAGGGAAGGGAAAGGAGCAGATGAAATTGGTCTAGTTCACAGTTTTTAGTAGGGCTCACCCTGACTCACAGAAAACTGCCTTCTCCGACTCCTTTTGCTTCTGGTCCCTACAGTTTAAGTCTTTGCTTTAATTTCCCCTCTCTCTTCATGGCTTCTTATGATTGAGTAGTATTTCTTTGCACATGAGGCTGATTATTCCAGAATTAATGTCTGATATTCCCCAAATTAGCATCCAGATATACTGCTTAGTATTTGTGAAGCTCACATTTTCCTTGCAAGAAAATAGCTTTTCTATAATGACATCACAGTAAAGCATTCTCCTTCCTAGACAATAATAGGAAGAATACACCTTGTAAAATGACAGAGGAAAATATAATTTGGGAGAGTCAAAGCCTCAATGGCTTTCCAGTGTAGGCAATAATTAATACACACATCCTGTGGCAAGCTACGCAAAGTTCCCCTTAAAGGAAATGGAAGGGAGAGAAAACACACTGAATGTAGTCAGGTGACTTCTGCAGCTGTATGAGGGTCTTCAAAACGGTCACAGAAAGATTCCTATTATCCGTTTTGTTTTGTTTTGTTTTTTGGGTGGCTGAGTGGAATGGAGATCTGAACCCTTGACCATGGTGCTATAACACCACACTCTAACCAGCTGAGCTAATTGGCCAGCCCTCTTATTATCTTTTTATTTTATTTTTCCACAAACTTTTTGAATTTTGTGCTAAGGTGACCAAACTTGGCAAAATCCAGGGTACCGACAAATTGGAGGCAGACCAAGACTAGATATGATTTTCATATTAATTCTCATCAACATTAAGTAATTGACCTGCACTCTTCACACAGTTGAGTGATGGAGGGGACACTAGCTGGGTTGTGACTGTGGGGGGGTGCTTCTTTGCCTCCTTCTGATAATGATCTTCCACCCAACTGACTGCACACCTGGGGGGTGGGGGAAGGCAGGAGTGGGGACAGGATATTATCTTCAATTTGGTTCACTTTGCTTTTCTTTAGAAGTACCAATAGAAGGGAACAGAGGTTGAAATTAATGAGGTGGAAATGAGATTCTGAATTATCAGTGCATTTCAGTGATCTGCTGACCCGTGAGGCTGACTGCACTCAATTTCCTTTAGACTTCCCTAGGCAGAGACGTCTAAACCCATGAGAAAGAATTACTTCACTTTCATGGAAGCTCTATTCCCTGTATACACATCTATTATTTTTAAGGCTGATTTTAAAGCTTAGGCCTAAGTAGAAAAACATTTCTCCTTTCTGTTTCTCATAAAAAGCCTTTAAGGCATTTTTTTTTTAACAAAGGGTTTTTCCAAGTGTCTTTGGAGCACACCTCTGAAAAGTCTCTTCATGTTATTCCTCTGCATATATTCTCCAGAGGAGAGGAATGTAACATAATATACCTTCCATGTATTAATTTCTTCCTTGGTTTGTCTTGTCCTTGCTGGAGAAATAGCTTCCATTCTTTTGGATTGCTTTTAAATTCTAATGTCAGAGAACTTCTGCTAAAACCAAATATGGGCTTGGGCTGATGTACAGTGGATTGTGAAGTTGAAATAACATGCTGTCTCGATGCAACAGCAGTGGAGAGGATGTTAGTCATGTTCTACCTTTTTGGGTACAGTAAATAAAGATAAAAGTCAGGCAGAGAGATCATAAAATTATTAGTACATGCTGTCTCGATGCAACAGCAGTGGAGAGGATGTTAGTCATGTTCTACCTTTTTGGGTACGGTAAATAAAGATAAAAGTCAGGCAGAGAGATCATAAAATTATTAGTATTTTTTTTTTAAGAAAACACAAAGTGCAGCCTGGAAAGAAAAGAGGAGGCTTTTTGTCTCTAGTTGACCAGTTAGCACAAACCTTCTTCCAGAAATAGTAAAAATTGTAGCAATTTGGTGACAGCTTACAGAGAGAGGAGAGTGTCATATGAGTTGAGGTCTTTTACAGGGTAAGGCTTTTTGGAGGACCTGCGGTTGGAACTGGAAGGAGGTGAAGGGTTGAGTTAAAGAGAGAGGGGGAACGGAATTCCAAGCAGATTTTGAAAGAGGGCACAAAGGTCAGAATGAGCACAATGGTGGGGTGGGGGCACTGGGGAAAGTTGTCTGCCGTACCCAAGGCAGGGGCTGCCTCAGAAGGGGGCTCAGGGACAGGCCTCAGCGTGACTGGGTCATGGCCTGTGCTGGTTCTGCCTGGCAGAAAGCCTTCCTTAAGAACTTTTGAACTGCCAAGGAAATTAGTCCCCACTTGAGCCAACTTAAAATTCACCTTTCCCCGCCTCTCCACCCCCATCCTTGCCATCTCCCTTCAAGTTATGTAGGAAAGCACAGAATTATCATATCACCTGAAAAAAATATGCCATTTCTCCTAGGGGGAAAAAATCACGTTGGCCCAAGAATTTTGTTTTCTTCTTTTTTTCTCTTAATTCCTGAAACGTACCAAGAAGATCCCAGGCAATGTTTAGAGTTTTCCAATTTTGGTTGTCAGTTATGCTGAAACACTCCTTTTTGGCATATGCATGGGTGTGAGGATCTTTATTAGATATGATCTTTGCCCAAATGCCTCACTCAATCTCTGCTTCTCCTGCTCTGTTATCTTTAAGTGAAATCCAAATCTCTGGGAGGAACTTTTTTTTTTTTTAATTACACCTGGTCTGGCACCAGAACCTTACGGGCTGAGAGCCATTTCAGATTCTCTAACTATAAGAATCAAACCATTCAGCATCTGGCCTTTGGGTCTGCCAGCCAGGAAGGAGCAGGAAGCTTGCCATGAGTTGCAGGAGTGTGGAATGCAGAACTCCAAGCAGTTACTTGCTGTGGTTTTGAGCTTTGTCCTGGAAGTTAGGAACAATGAGACCCTCTCTTCTAAATAGCATTCTAGTCAATAAATACCAGCCTACCACCTAAAGTCTTTGAACCTACTCTAGTATGTACCTTTTACACAATATGTTAACACGATATTAGTTTTTAAAGCAAATCTAATATGGGTACTAGTGTACAAATTGCCCAGATTGCCTGGCTGATTAGGTTGCTATTTAAGATTGAGCAGATCAAATATCCACCCTAAAAATCCTTAGTAAGCATTTTAATGCTGTACATAAACCTTGGCCAGCCACTGGACAACATTTCTTATGGGTCACACTTGATTTGTACTCTACCAATTTGTAGAGGGCTGAGGGTGGGGTGGCAGTTGGAGGGGAAGGGTTTGAATTTACCATAGTTAACATATATGTGCACCTTAGACTACATATATGCTTCCTGGCAATCCATTTAATAGCTGGTTTTCAAATTCTTTCTTGGAAAAGGAATTCAAATTACATAATCATGAAAAACAAACCTGTTGCCACCCAGCATGAGCCAACATGTCACAGTACTTTATGGCCTAAGGTTATTAAGCCAGCACCCAGTTTCATGCACCAGGGAGAAGACTGGGAAAATGAAAATCTGACGGTTTTGTTAAAGTCATGCTACTTAGTGGTAATGACGATAGACTGTTCACCTTTCTTGAGTTTGTTCAAAATACTTTAGGACTTCAGGTGATTAAATTGATGTTCATTTACTGCTAATTAGGGCTGCATAATCATTAGCAACTGGGAAGCCTTTTGAAGCAATTCTTTAGATTAGCTCTTTTAAGCAGGAAGAGCACCTTGGCTGTTCCTAGTTATCCTCAAGATTCCCATCAAATCTGCCTTCTGCTGCGAAGCTTTCCCCAAGACCACAATACGGGTTGAGTGAAGCAATTAACTCTGATCTGGTATAGTTGTTCACAAGCATAAATTGTCTATTAATTCCACTTGGGCTTTTAAATTGTTCGTTTCGGGTGGGCTTGGAGATGAGAGACTCTGAACTAGATTTTGATCTATACTGCCTGGTTTAAGAGCCATATACAGACTCTGTCTTAAGACTCTTGCTTCAGGTTCCCAAGGGAAACCTATTAACATCAGCCATGGGGCTGGATAGGTGGCCAGACATTGGGAGGGGTTACTTCCGCATTTTAGGTGGGTGACCAAATAAGGTTTATCTACTTCAAGCAAAACATTGACCTAAATTTCTATTTTCAACATAGAAGTGAAAAAAAAGAAAACAATCTGACTCATCAAATTGGGTAACAACCAACTCAGCTTATAACCTTTCCTGTGATTAGTATACCTTATAAACTTACTATGAGGTATAAAAATCACCTTTGTTCTTCCAGTAGAAATTACAGGTAGATGACACAATTTATCTAGAACAGTGAGTACCAAATCTGTCTTTTGACTATTTACCATGTGACATGGTGCTAAGAGCTTTACACAGATTATTTCACATAATCCTCATAACCCTATTTGGTGGATAAAGGTGAGGAAAGGTTGAGTAATTTGCCCAGTGTCTCACAGCTGGTGAGATGTAGAGCTGGGGTCTGTTTCTTGGTTTGATGCCTGCACCTCTGGGCTGTGCGGCTTCCTGGTTATCAGACCACATGGGAATCTAGAAAGTAAGAAAAGTACCCCTCAATTGCTATGATCAACAGAGCACCTTTACACATCCTGAATACATATTCTGTTATATTTGACTTTTCCATGAAATAACACCTTTTCTCTCGGTAATTAAAAAGTAATGAGCAAATCTGAAAAGCGTTGGTCAACTGTTTTTAAATCCTGAAGTGCTCCTGTTATCTGATTCTAGAACCCCAGAAGCAAATTCTACTGGAAGGAAACATAAGGGGTAATTTTATAATCTCTATCTCTCGGGTATCTGCAGAGCTGATACAAGACAAGAGACAAACACTAGGTGCCTTTTATTCCTCCTTTGCCTGCAACTTCCAAAATACTAAGGAGAGAGAAATAATGGTTTTGCTCAGTTTATTTGTGGGTTGTTTGGGCTTTGCCTTGTCCACTGAGCTCCTGGATGGTACAAAAAGGGAAATGGTTATTCTCTAATTTTTTCTTTCCTGATGGCTTTCTTCCACCAGACAGTTGGGGGAGTACAGTTTGATGATTTTCCACTATTTGGGGCCCTTTGGTGTATCATTCACAAATTATACATGTGTTTATTGAAAATTTACTATGTGCCCTGCATTGAGCTAGTCACTAAGTGTCAATGTTCAGCTTTTTTGGTGGATACACCAGGAGCTATAGTCCTATGAAGTCAGGCAGGCCCCAGATGCTGTTCAAATACTGCATCTGCTACGCAGGAGCGGGAGGAGGTAGAGGCTGTAATCAGGACTCCTGTGGGGAGAAGGGGAAGGAATTGAATCATCACAAGATATTTGTCTAGGGTTTTTCTGGTTTGAAAAGTGAGGACTGGAATATAAGGGAGTCAAAAAAGTTGTTTTTCTTTTTTTTTTTTGCTATGATATATACTAAAGGTAAAGGCACATTCTCTGAAACCCTGACTCAAAGGCTCACTATCTGTGACATTCCTTCTTGACATGCCAACCAGTCCTTGCCTAAACACACGAAGGGTCTGAATTCATGTAATAAATGCAGGAGGACCACCTTCCCCCGTTTGTCTGTGACTGTGCCAGTTTTAGCACAGAAAGTCCCACTTCTTGCGAAACCCCTCAGTCCTGGGCATGTAGTTGAATCAGTCACCCAGACTGCTCCTTGAAATCCAACAAGCCATACCTTTGCAACCTTGCTGTGTGGGGTTATGTTTTGCTGAGAATCTACTGGTACAGTTTTAAAATGTTGCATTCTCTGGTCATTTTTTTCAATGGCCTATACCCTAAAGTAACAAAAGAACCTTCATCCAAATCCATTTAAAAGTATTTCAGAACTTTCTCATCTAGTTAGCACATGAATGACTTAATTCTCAAATTTGAGCTTAAAATAGTGACCATACAATTTAGGTGCCCAATTAAAACACTTTGAAAATAAAAGGAGTGACCAAAATGATTAAAAATTCACAATTTGTAACATATTTATTTATTGACCATTACATTTTGGATCTATAAATAGTTCCACTAAAAACCATTTTCAAAAATACAAATATTTCTTAAAAACATGTATCCATTATATTAAAGCAAAAATTTTGAAATATTTATATTGATTATCTGAATATTAAAGATAATATAAACAGAATAATTGTCATTGGTACATGTTCATGTATTTTTTTTTTTTTCCTTTTTGTCTTTTTTCGTGTCCGGCAATGGGATCGCAACCCTCAGCGCTGCGCCCGCACCTTGCGGGAACCAGTCTGTATGTGGGATCCCAAGCGGCACACTGCTACAGTGCGCCACTGGGCCAGCCCCACATGTTCATGTATTCTAATCGGTTTCCTAGCTGTGTTTTTTCTTAATACCATATTACTGAGATACTTCTGCAGAGTGTATTTTTTTCAGTATGACCTTATTATTTTATTTAATTTTTTTTCCCATAAAATTGCCACAATCTTTTTCAATTGACTCTGCTCTGTAGCCCACAATATTTTTTTTTTTCTTTTTTTTGTCTTTTTTACTGACCAGTAATGGGATCACAACCCTCGGTGTTGCACCCGCACTGCGCTCAGCCAGTGAGCGGGAACCGGTCTCCACATGGGATCCGAACCCTCGGCGGGAGTGCCGCCGCGCTCCCAAGAGGCGCACTCTCCAGTGCACCACCGGGCCGGCCCAAGCCCACAATATTTTAACTGAGAAATTACTTTTTCTTTGGGTGGTGAGACTTATGGCAAGCTCAAAACAAATTCTGCTCAGTGGAGGAAATTCTCAATTCTATTATTTTTATCTTATCTTTTAAACATTTCTTGACACATTTTACAGACAAAACTTGTCAATAAGTTGTCTCTATACTTCAAAATATTTTGTACTCATATATAGATGCTTCAAAATGGAAATCACTCATACGATTTCATTACATTCTGGTATAGAATATAAATTTATGGAATAAAAACAAGGAGCTTCATCAAAGGATTGTTCTGTAAGTCTAGATATTCTTTTTAAAAAGTTGTTATTAGTTTTTTATTTTTTCTTAATTGACATGATAATCGTATATACTAATGCGATACAACGTGATATTTGGGTACATGTATACGGCGTGCCTATCAGGGTAATTAGCATATCCATCACATCAAATATTTGTCATTTCTTTGTGTTGGGATCATTTGAAATTCTCTCTCCTAGCTATTTGAAATTGTACAATAAATTGTTGTTAACTGTTGTCTCCCTACAATCACAAGTCTGGATATTCTAAGGCACAGTTATAGAATTTCAAAATTAAATCTTGCAAATTGATTAAGCTTTCCTTATTTAATTTATTTAATCTTTCCTTAGTTTTATAGGATAAATTTCAATATCTCTGTGTTTCCACGTTTTGTTTTTAGTAAGTGCAATTCTCTAAAAGTTTCATAGAACTTTTCTGCTCTATAGGTTTCTTACTTAGCAAGAAATTTATTGACAAAAAATATGTGTGCACCATCAGAATTTGCATTCATATGATCCTTACAAAACAAATAATTTTATCTTCAATGTTAAACTATTCTTACTGAATTTGCAATTACATTCACAATAAAGTCAGATGAACTTTCAAAAGCTTTGATTCCATAAATTTCATAAAATAATTGAATTTATAAAATAATTGGAATTAATTAATTTTTAACTCAAAGCATCTGGTGACACATAAATAGGAATCATTTAGCTGTTTGCAGAGTTCTGTTAATTAAACCAAACACATTAATAGCCATTACTTCACATTTCATTACCTGTCCGAGAAAACCTTAAGTTTGAAGTAAATTCTGGGGTCTCTTTAGCATATTTATGTCTTCTAGTTTTCATTACTGCAGGCCCCAAAGACGATGGTAAATGTTAGCAAACATTTTATGCACATTATATGTTCACACCAACTTTACTAAGGAATGAAAATTCTGTACCTATATTTCATTAAATATGCATTTTTGTTTTGTTTCCTGAGCTCTTAGCTGCTGAGAAAGTTTATTGCAAAATTTCTGAAAAGTGTTACCTAACAATAAAGTAAGTAAGTAGTTGTAGCTTTACCCTATCTAGTATACGAGTGTGACAACACCATGTCAGCAGGATTGGTCACCCACTCTGTGTAAGCTTCATGGAAGGCATGCTTCACCTTGACTTCCCACATGTATTTCACATTCACCCAATTTCTCATTTCCCACATTTCCCACCGACGTTAGCCACTGGCAGCCCTGTGGCCCACCTGGGACGGAGGCACAACTGAGTCTCACACCAGATGGCTGCCAGGGGCAACAGAGTATTTCTCCCACATCACTTGGGAACAGAAGTTACTTGTCCCAAACCACCCCTATGGAACCACACTTTGTTTTTTCATCCAGCACGCTGTATGCTATCCTTAAAATGGGGAGTTAGTTGCCTGTGTCAAGAAATGTTTAGGAAAGGTGAGAGGGGTTATCACCGATAGTTGAGAGTTGACCACTTGTTAAATGTTGAACTCTGTTCACTGCACATGTATTTCACATTACTGGAGAAAACCGTGGTAGAATTTGGAAGTACAAAGTGACTCGCTAAACCCATACTGGCTTATTTTAATTCAAGTATTAATGATAATATTTTGTTAAAACAATAACTCTGGGAAACATGTAAAACCAGAGGGGTGCCAGGAAAATAGAAGTAAACCAGGAAGTATGTGTACCTTATCTGGTGACCACATGGTGCTTCATAAAATATATTTCTGTACTCTTAAAATGGAATTGACCTATTAAAACAGGGCTAGGTATAGCCCCAAATTAAGCATTTAAAAAAGCTTTTCATGTTTTTCTTAGGGACACTAAAGTTTTAGTCCTGGCTTAGGGAATTCCTTCACCTTCCTTTCAAGCTATCAAGCCACCTGGTCTTAGAGGTCAGTAGAACCGTGCACTGTAGTCCATGGTTAATCTAACATCTGGATCAAAACTATTAACTGAAAGTGAGATGGAGACAAACTGATCTCTAACTCAGTCATGTAATGGCAAACACTGTCATCTTCTTGAGCAAACTTGTCTTGCAAGTTGGGAGATTTATTTTTGGCTATACTGTTGTCTTTTTGGAAACTTGGACTTGTATAAGCCACTTTACTTGATGATCAGTTTTCCAATCAAGGAAGAGAAATTATAATGAACACTGATTTTAACATTTTGGAAGACATAAGTACTAAGTAAGCATTTTTTTCTAAAATACTAAAATTTAAAAAATATATATGTTATTTCAACTTATTCATAAAAGTACTACTGCAAGAATCATTTGTTTCGAGTTTCTGTAATTGATTCTAGAATGATGATGTTTTATCTGTTAAACTGTTTTCTTTATTTGCTTTTTTTTTGCCAGGTTGTGTGAATTTTTAGAAATATCTTAATCTCACTGACTTCAGCTATAAAATGAGGATCTAGACTTGTGGATGTCCAATGTTCGTTTTAGTTTCCCAAATTCATCTTTTATATCTTTTTTGAATGTTTGGAATTTCTTATCATGCGTGTTACTATTTTATTATTTTGTTAATAAGAGAGATTATATAAGCAGTGGGTTTGTGGGCCATTATTTTTTCTTTTATTTTCCCTACTTTAAATAAGCAAATGTTATTTTAGAAAGAGTGAACAAGAACATTAGATACACTGAGGAAGAGGGAAAGAAGAGAGACTGCATGAGTCAGGGAATGTGGGAGAGCAAAGGTTATTTCAAAGGCTTTCTTAGGCATAGAGAATCACCTAGTGGTGGAAATAGAAAAAGCTATTTAGAAGTTTAAGATCCTTTTTCTTGTGCTTTTGTTCATATCATTGAGTAGTGTCCATATAGTTTGTAATCAATTTTCTTAAAACATACCACAATGTTGAATATTTATTTTTTGTAGTCAACTTTATTTTAATTATACTAATATGTTGAATATTTAATATTTATCCCCATGCCTTTTCTAAGCCTTTTCCTAGAGGGACTCAAAATCCCCTAATATCAAGCTTTGAAAATTAATTCTTGCCCCAAATAATGTGTTAAATTCATCGTTCTATAGTCAAAAGAAGTTTAGACATGTACAAAACAAGCATGGAAGCATGACCTTTACCTAACCAGAAACTTCTGGTCTGAAACCACCAGTACCAGGCAAATCTCATTACAATTACACTTCCAATTTCATAGATAAGGGAACTGAGGTTCCATCTACATAAAAGAAATTTTGCAATATTTGGGAAACCAAGACAGATTTTCCATTTGTTGAAAATAACATATCACGTGTATGGCATCTTCTGTTTAGTTTGGGTTCTCCCAGAAGTGGAGACTATGACAGACTTGGGTGAAGGGAGATAATGTGGTTGATGATTCCAGGAAGCAAAGTGGGGAGCGCGAGAGTGAGAACAGGGAGGAGGAAAAGTCAATGCTCTCAGGGTGTGATGTCACTGTTGTTGCAGTAGGTTCTGGGACTTTGTTCTTCAGGATCTCTCAGAATTGCCCAGGCAAAGGGTGGAATGCTGCGGCATTTATTTACTGGCTCCTGACCCCATTTGTTGAGGATTGCCCTTGGAAGCTATAATTGCCCCCACACTTCCAGGCTGTGCTTGTGTGCTGGCTAAGCAGGCTCTGTCGGTTTCGGAGAAGGCTGTGGAGCAGAGATGCTGAGAGACCCAGGACGTGCACTTGAGGTGCAAAGTGTCTGAGCCCACACAGAGCCGTCTGCCACACCTGTGGCTGAAAGCAGAGGTGAGCAAAGTGGGTGTCAGGAAAGTATTTGCTGTAGATCATCCCTTTCCCTGCTCAGATCCACTTGTCCCCATATTAAGTTCACTCTGTCATTGTATCTTCAAGGTGGTGGCCCTAATCTCTAAAAAAGACTTTCAGTGTACAGAAGAATTGATGGAATAAGCCGTGGTCCCTTCATCCCAAGGCTATGACTGATATTCATCAACCCTCTCTTCTACCACCCATTCTAGATTTCCTCGTCCTTTGCTAGCAGTAGCTGGTCTGATTCATCTGCCTGGTGGGGGACTGAGAACTTCATCCCAAAGGGTTTGCCTCTCGTATCTTTTGGG
>NW_007729117.1:83712-86249 GCF_000696425.1 Galeopterus variegatus
GGGCTGTGGCGGCTGCATTTGCTTGTTCACAGGTTTTACCAGACATGAAAGCATATGGATGTACCCCAGGGAGCGTCCTGAGCTCCAGACATGCTTTTCCCATTCACTTCATGCAGCAGCAAGCCTAGCTTCCTATGACAATCACTTTGTCAACCTCACCAGTGTTGTAACCCCTCTCTGTGCCTGCTGACCAAAAGGAGACCAAAGAAACCAGTTACAGCATCAGGATTTGCAGAACTCGTCACTAGGAGTAGCGCTGCCCACTCCCCACTTTTCCCAGTAGAGACTAAAGCAGAAGGATTGAGGAGCACAGACAGGTCACTGGGGGTGTCAGTTCTGCTTCCATTCTTGGCTTCTGGGCTAGTATATTCTAGCCGTTGGGGACACAGCTCTAGTACATCGAGTACTAGTACATCGTTCAGTGCTGTTAGCACTTTATGGAGGTGAATTTTCCTATTCTACAGGATGTATCCCTGAACCGGTGCCTTAGTTGAGCCTTAATAAATAGGCCATCCCAATACGGGATCTGTAGTAATTTCCTAGGGCTGCTATCACAAAGTACCAAAACCGGATGGCTTAGAGCAACAGAATTTATTGTCTCACAGTTCTATAGGCTAAAAGTCTGAGATCAAGGTGTTGGCAGGGTTGGTTTTTTCTAAGTGCTAGTAAAGAGAATCTGTTCTCTGCAGTTTGCCTGCAATCTTTGGTGTCCCCTGGCTTGTGGCAGCATAACTCCAACCCTTACATGGCATTCTCCCTGTGTCTCTGACTCTGTGTCCAAACATCTTCTTTTTATAAGGACATAGTCATTTTGGATTAGGGTCCACCCTAATTAACGCATCTTAACTTAGCTAATTATATCTGAAACTACATTGTTTCCAAATTAAGTTTACATTCTGAGGTACTGGGAGTTAGGACTCAGAATATAAAGAATTCAGAATATGAATTTATTGATGACACAATTCAACCCATGTCAGTGTCATCAGAGCAGCTACTTTCAGGAAATAGGTAGGATATGGTAGAACCAGCGAATCCCACGGTCATGTGCATTTTTCTGAATAAAATGAGTCCATTGGTCCAAGGCAACCTTATGTAGGTGTAAATCAGGTATTCTGTAAACCCTCAGAGAGTGGTGCTGGCACAGGCACTGCAGAAAGAGTAGGTATCAATCCCTTCAGGGAGGAAGGGATCCAATTCACTTGACTCGCCATGAAGAAGCTGGTTGTTTCTACTTAGGATGGTTCCACATTGAGGACCTGTTGTCAGTCTGCTGCCGACAGGGTGGCTATTTAGCAGAGACAGTCGCTAGACCAGCTTTGATGAGAGGGAGCCTGTGCTGTTGGGCCCATAGATAGCTGACATTCCTGACACCATGGCTACTCTGATGATGAGATCTTTGTGCAAACACTCAGGTAACAGAGGACACCCACTGGACAATCCACCAGACAAATGGCTCTGTCCACCTGTCTGTTTTCTGTCTCCTTCGTGGGAGATGCTTCTAGTGAGCATAAGACACAGACTCGCACTTTGTTCCTATTTCCATAAGGGCTATTTACAATCCTCTTCTCTAAATTTCTATGTTCCTTGCATGTTAATCCTGCTCCTTCCTGGTCTCTGACAGCCAAATCATTTGCCCATCTGAGCTTCAGGCCACTTTTCCCTCCATATGAAGTTGATGACCAACTGTTCTGCTCACAGCCCCCATTAGTAGGCCTGTAGGGAGCAGTAGTCTATTTTCAGGACATGCCAACACTTCTGTGAAGCAGGATTGAGTGTTTTTCTCCTCTGTGGGCTAGTTTTGGGGAACCCACTGTAAACTCATAGCTGTGCATTGAGAGAGAACCCTGGGTGAAACAGTTGGCGACTTCTGGCCACCTGGTAATGTGAGTTATTGTACCCGCTCGGGCCTCATCTAGAATGGTTTGCTGCTGCACCTACTAGAACCTCTGATATGGTGGTTCTGACAGCACTCAGGTAGTGATGGGCAGTTCTGGTTATGGACTTATGTTCCAAGGTGCTCAGTCTTTACTAGGGCCCAGTAGCACACTAGGAGCTGCTTTTCAAATGGTAAGTCATTCTCTAATGGAGAAAACATGGCCTTACTCCCGAATGCTAGAGTCTGTGTAATGAATCTCTCACTGAGTCTTGTCAGGGGGTCAGCCTTATTTGCCATCGTTATCTCCAGCGTTGTTAGAGCTGCCAGATGATATAGCCAAGTGCACAATGCTTGCTCGAATTTGCACTGTAGTGGCTCTCAGCTTTCTGCTGGGCCAATGCTTGAGTTTTTCTGGTTACATAAATCAAGCAAAACTCAAGTGTGTTAGCCATCTATCTCTCACCCAGGAACACAGTAGTTTATTAACCATGGCCACAGATCCCTGCACTCTAGTTTCTGCTCCAGCTGTGTTGTCCATTGCAGCAATTACTTTCACCTTGCCATTGACAAGGTGGTTAAGTTCTGGCCCCAGTCTAGGCCACTCTGGAAGCTTGTCTTCCATATTGACGCTATGAAGCCCAGTTCCATAGCAACATCTCCT
>NW_007729117.1:87616-90907 GCF_000696425.1 Galeopterus variegatus
AGCCTGGTGGTCTTTGCTGGGCTTGGTGCAGACGTCAGGGGTGTGTGGCTTGGGAGCTGTGAGTTTTTCAAGTGGCAGCTTGGTGGTCATCACGGGGCTTGATGTGGACATTGGGGGTGTGTGGTAGGGGTCCTTGGCCCCCCCCATGTTGGCTCAGGAGCTGTGGGCACTTCCACGCCCTAACTTTAGCAAAGAAACCTCTGCCATGAGACCACCTAGGAGGCTGTTGCTACAGTGAAGTCAGGAACCGATGGTAGGCAGGACTAGGTAAAGGGCAGTGAGAATGGACAGCATGGGACAGATTTGGGAAATATTTGTGGGAGAAAGAATTGATAGGATATAGAGGAAGGAGTCAAGGGTAACTCTAAAGTTTCCAGCTTAGGAAGCTGAGTGAACGGGTTTTTTTCACTGACCTAATGAAGCAGGAAGAAGAGAAGGTGTAGAGGGAATTCGTATTGAAAATATTGCATCTGAGTTTTTCTTGAAACATTTGTATAGAGACATCCAGATCACAGTTCAATACACAGGTGTGAAACCTAAAAGAGAGAGAGAGAGATCTGGGTTAGAGAAATAGGTTTGAGAATGAAAAGTTCATTGATGGTTATTGAGACCATAGTAGCGAGATGATGAAGGGAGAGAATGCAGAAATCAGAATTGGGGGGAGGCTGAGGAAGCAAAAATCTATAGAAAAGAGGATAAAAGAGAAAGTAGCTATGCCGAGAGAAAACTCAAGAACTCTGATGTGGGTCTCCTTGCGTCTTGGACTAGACGTCAATCTGCACATTCATGGGGTAAAACTGTGTGGGTTGGGAAAAGAATAACTTCCAGGGAAAGAACAATTACTGGGGAGCTGTAAGCCCCAGAATTCTCAAGAGCTCATTCAGGGCCAAGAATTGTCTAAGTTCTCATCAGAGTGAAAAGATCTTGCTGAATACATGGGGAATTCAGTAGAGACCTCAGAAGAAGCATGCCTCTGTAATGGGCCTAAATTAGACCTAGAAGAAATGCTATCGCTAGNTCAGAAGAAGCATGCCTCTGTAATGGGCCTAAATTAGACCTAGAAGAAATGCTATCGCTAGAGTCTTTTCTGTAAAACTTAATAACAACCCGCAAAATAATCAAACTGAGCCATAAGTAACTTAACTGCCTGACAGAATTACATGCAACACTCTCAAACAACACAACAAAATAAAAAATGTAAAATTTATAAGTTCTGGCATCTAATCAAAAATCTTCATAAATAGGAAAAACTGGGAAATATGACCCATAACTGAGAAGAAAATCAGTCAGTAAAAACAGATCCAGAAATGAGAGTAATGATGAATATAGCAGATAATAGACCTTAAAATAGCCTTTATTAGTAACCATGCTCAAATCAACTGAGCTAACCAGACAGCCCCTTAAGACAGCTTTTNACTCTGGAAGCTTGTCTTCCATATTGACGCTATGAAGCCCAGTTCCATAGCAACATCTCCTGCTGTCAACCCTGGCCTACAGAGGTCAACCACCACTGAACTTTTTTTCTTTGGCAGCTGGCTGGTACACGGATTGAACCCTGGATTTTTTTTTTCTTTTTTGTGACCGGTAAGGGGATTGCAACCCTTGGCTTGGTGTCACCACACCGCACTCAGCCAGTGAGCGCACCGGCCATCCCTATATAAGATCCGAACCCACGGCAGGAGCGTCGCTGCGTTCCCAGCGCCGCACTCTCCCGAGTGCGCCATCACTCTCCCGAGTGCGCCACGGGGTCGGCCCCGAACCCTAGATTTTGGTGTTATCAGAACCACTCTCTAAACAAGTGAGTTAACCGGCTGGCCCCACCACTGAACTTTTTAAAGATGCTGGCGTCCCCCTTACTAAAATATTCTTATTTATTTATTTATTTTTAGTTTTAAAAATTTATTTATTTATTTTTATATTCTAAGATGTTTCAGAGCAGTTAGGGTGGAGGAGGAGAGAGGAAAGGGGAGAGGGATAGGCTGGGAGGATGAGGAAGGGGTGGGGGGCATGGTTGAGGCCCATGGCACCCCCCTTGTTCTGGCAGAGGAGCCCAGGGGGCTTCTAGCAGTGGCTTGGTCGTGGCTGGGCTGGATGTAGACATCAGGGGGACATGGCTGAGGCCCTTGGTTTCCTGTACCCCACCTTGGGAACCTGGGGTGCTTCCAGTGGTGGCCTGGTGGTTGTTGCTGGGCTGGATGCAGATGTTGGGGTGTGTGGCTGAGGCCATCGGCCCTCCAGTGCCCTGTCTTGGGAGCCCAGGGTGCTTCCAGCAGCAGCCTGGTGGTCTTTGCTGGGCTTGGTGCAGACGTCAGGGGTGTGTGGCTTGGGAGCTGTGGGTTTTTCAAGCGGCAGCTTGGTGGTCATCACAGGGCTTGATGTGGACATTGGGGGTGTGTGGTAGGGGTCCTTGGCCCCCCCCCATGTTGGCTCAGGAGCTGTGGGCACTTCCACGCCCTAACTTTAGCAAAGAAACCTCTGCCATGAGACCACCTAGGAGGCTGTTGCTACAGTGAAGTCAGGAACTGATGGTAGGCAGGACTAGGTAAAGGGCAGTGAGAATGGACAGCATGGGACAGATGTGGGAAATATTTGTGAGAGAAAGAATTGATAAGATATAGAGGAAGGAGTCAAGGGTAACTCTAAAGTTTCCAGCTTAGGAAGCTGAGTGAATGGGTTTTTTTTCCACTGACCTAATGAAGCAGGAAGAAGAGAAGGTGTAGAGGGAATTCGTATTGAAAATATTGCATCTGAGTTTTTCTTGAAACATTTGTATAGAGACATCCAGATCACAGTTCAATACACAGGTGCGAAACCTAAAAGAGAGAGAGAGATCTGGGTTAGAGAAATAGGTTTGAGAATGAAAAGTTTATTGATGGTTATTGAGACCATAGTAGCGAGATGATGAAGGGAGAGAATGCAGAAATCAGAATTGGGGGGAGGCTGAGGAAGCAAAAATTTATAGAAAAGAGGATAAAAAAGAAAGTAGCTATGCCGAGAGAAAACTCAAGAACTCTGATGTGGGTCTCCTTGCGTCTTGGACTAGACGTCAATCTGCACATTCATGGGGTAAAACTGTGTGGGTTGGGAAAAGAATAACTTCCAGGGAAAGAACAATTACTGGGGAGCTGTAAGCCCCAGAATTCTCAGAGCTCATTCAGGGCCAAGAATTGTCTAAGTTCTCATCAGAGTGAAAAGATCTTGCTGAATACATGGGGAATTCAGTAGAGACTTCAGAAGAAGCATGCCTCTGTAATGGGCCTAAATTAGACCTAGAAGAAATGCTATCGCTAG
>NW_007729117.1:91059-99401 GCF_000696425.1 Galeopterus variegatus
TTTATTAGTAACCATGCTCAAATCAACTGAGCTAACCAGACAGCCCCTTAAGACAGCTTTTATAAGTAATGTTTAACATGCTGAAAATTTAACAGACAACCTAACATTTTGAGAAGAGAAATACTTTATTAGTAACCATGCTCAAATCAACTGAGCTAACCAGACAGCCCCTTAAGACAGCTTTTGTAAGTAATGTTTAACATGCTGAAAATTTAACAGACAACCTAACATTTTGAGAAGAGAAATGGAAAATATAAGAGAGATCTGAAAATTGCTAGAGATAAAAAATACAATGACTTAAGTTAAAAATTCCCTGGACAGGATTATCAGCAGACTAGATGTTACGGAAGAGAATATCAGTAAAGTTGAAGATGTAGCAACAGATACTGTACAAAATAAAATACAGAAAATAAAAAAAGACTGAAAAATACAGCCTCAGTGAACTGTAAAACCACATTAAGTAGACTAAAAGAACCAAAACAACAACCAAAACACACCATGTAGGTGAGTTCCAGAAGCAGAAGAGAGAGTGGTAGACAACAAACATTTAAACAAATATTGTCCAAAATTTTTACAAATTTGATGAAAACTAAAAACATACAGCTTCAAGAAGCTCAATCAGCTTCTAGCAGAACAAATATAAATAAAACTACACTGAGGCAATACATTAAAAAAAAAACAAAAAAGGATAAAGCGAAAATCTTATTGCAGCCAGAGTAAAAGGACATGTTATTCAGAGAGAAGAAACAAAGATTAAAAAAAAGAAACTACAGACCTCTTATGAGAAACTATACAAGCCAGAAGAAAATATATGACAACTTTGAAGCACGCTAAATACAAAACAAAAAACGTGTCAATATAGAATTCTTAGCCAAAATATTGTTCAAAAATGAGGACAGTTTCAGACAAGCAAAAGCTAAAGAAATTTATCGTCAGATAAAAGAAATTTTTTAGGTAGAAGGAAATGATAATAGATGGACACAAGAAATGAATTTTGCCAGAAATGGTAAATTTTTGAGTTAACATAATACTAATTTCTTGTTTTAAAGATTTCTTTAAAATATAATTGTTTATATAAAAAATAACATTTTATGGGATTTATAAAGTAAAATGTTTGACAGCAACAGCACGAAAGTTGAGAAGGGGGAAAGAAAACTTTTTGTTAGATGACATGTGAAGAGGTATAAAATTATTTGATGGTAGAATCTGATAAGTTAAGGATGTGTATTGTAAACCTCACAGCTACCACTGCAAACAAGACCAAAAAATATAGCCAATAAGCCAATATTGAAGATAAAAAGAAAGAAAAAAAATTCTCATTACTCCAAAAGAAGCCTAGAAAAGAAAAACAAATAATAGGTAGGAAAACAAACAAACAAAAAATAGCAAGATTTAAAAGAACCATATAAAAAGCTGCTTTAAATATAAAAATTCTAAACACTTCCATTAAAATAGCAGATTGTCAGACTCGATAAAAAAGGAGGATCCAACCCTATGCTGTCTACAAGAAACATAATATTGTAAATATCAAATTCATTAAATAATAAATATAAAGATATAAATGGATTAAAAGGAAAAGGATGAAAAATGATATGTAAACAATAGAAAAAAGAAAGCCGGAGTGGCTAATATTAATATTAGAGAAAGTAGACTTCAGAACAAGGAATATTTCTAGGGATAAAAAGGGACATTTTATAATAATAAAATGCATAATTCATTAAGAATAACAATTTACATGCTAATAAGTTTCAAATTATGTGAAGCAAAATCCGAAATGAAAAGGAGAAATAGAAAAATCCACAGTTACAGTTGGAGATTTTGGTACTCTGCTGTCAGTAATTGACAGAACAAGTGGACAGAAAATCCATGATAGAGAAGACAAAATTGACATAATTGATATTTATTGATCACTTCATGCACAAAGTGTAAAATACACATTCTTTCAAGGATATATGGGACATTGAGCTTGACAATATACTGAGACTTATTTAAGTCTCATTTAATTAAAATTGATTGGAACCATTCAGAGTATGTTTTCTAATCACTACAGAATTAAATTAAAATCTATAACAGAAAAACATTTAGAAAATCTACAAATATTGGATAATTAAACAATATTCTTCTAAATAACTCACAGGTCAAATAAGAAATTATAAGGGTGTCAAGCTACATACAGCAATAGCTATGCGACTATGCCAATTGCCGGGTTAGGGCAATAGCTATGCTAATTGTATGGCTGAGACAATTATCGGACTCCTGCCATCGTAGCCAATTTTATTGTCAGGGCTAGGTGTTAGGGCACACAAACCCCTCAAGCCCATTGTACAGACTGGATCCCCAGACCCCTCACATGCCAGGCTGGGTCACCAGATCCCCTCACACGCAGGTGCATGCTAGGTAACTGGGAAAGATTCTGGGAGCCATTGGCAGATGACATGAGCTTAGTTCTCAGTAGCAGCAGCAGCAGTAGCAGCAGCAGCAGCAGTAGCAACAGCTTACAGGTCCAGCAGCTTACAGGTCTGGCAGTGGCGGTGGCCTCTTGGAGGGTCCTGGGGACACTGGCAGCAACAGCTTACAGCAACAGCCTCCAGCAGAAGTAGTGGCCCTCCCTGTGGCCCCTCTGGGGGCAACCCTGGGGGCGGGGACCTGTGGATCAGAGCCACTTGTCCTTTATACTTAAATCTATAACCCAGGACACCTGGATGTACATGAGCAATTAGTCAATAGCCAAGGAACACCTGGGCATACGGGCATATTTACATCAAATACTCAGCAAGATTCTGAACATCTGAGGGGCCCTGACTATTCTCCTATATTTTCCCTGACCATTTTCCCAAAAAGGGAAATTAGAAAATATTTAGAATGTAATAAAAATGAAAAGACAACAAACAAGATTTTTAGGATCAGGTAAAGCTAATATGCTTTTTATTAGGAAAGAAAGGTCTAAAATCAATGATATATACTTCCAGTTTAGGTGGTAGGTAAGAGAAGAGAAAATTAAACTTACAGTAAATATAACGATAAGAGCAGAAATTAATGAAATAGAAATGAACAATATCAGGAGAAAAAATCAATAAAATGAAAGGCTGTTTCTTTGAAAAGATCAATAAAATTGATAATATTCAAGCTGGATTGGTGAGAGAGCAGTTGAGTGTAGTAACACAAGTTATCAGCACCAGGGATGAAAAAGAGGACATAACCACATACTATAAGGCCATTAAAAGGATAATAATAGGAAATTTTGAAAAACCACATACGGGTATCTTTGACAACCTAGATAAAATAGAAAAATTCCTTAAAAAATAAGAATTATCAAAACAGAGCAAAATAAAAATAGAGAATTTGAAAACCCTGTATCAATTAAAAAATTAATTAATTAAAAAATTAATTCCTAATTAACACCCCCCACCCCAGGAAAACTCCAGGCTCAAGCATTAAAGGATAAAGTATATCAATTCTACACAAACTCTTTCAGAAAAGGAATGAAAAGGAATTACTTCTCAACTAATGTAATGAGGCCAAATTTAACCTGATACCTAAATCAGGCCAGTTTGTATGCATACTTAATGACATAATTAGAAGGAAAACTATTAACCAATATTCCTCCTGTGCATAATTGTAGAAATCTTGCAAATCAATCCATCAGTATATAAAAAGGGTACTATGCCATGACCAAGTTGGGCATGTAACAGGAAGGCAAGATTGCTTTAACATTTGAAAATCAAACAGTAAAATGTCCATACTAACCAAATAAAGAAGAACTACCACATGATCATCTCAATAAATGCAGAAATAGCATTTGATAAAATCCATTACCTAGTTATGATAACTCAACCAAGTTATCATAGAAAGAAGCAATCTGATACAAGGCATCTAAAAAAACCTACAGCTGCTAGGCGTGGAAGACCGAATGCTTTTCTTTAACATCAGGAAGGCAAAGAATATCCACTCTCATGACACTTATCCAGTATGGCATTAGAGGTCCTGAAGAACTACCACATGATCATCTCAATAAATGCAGAAATAGCATTTGATAAAATCCATTACCTAATTATGATAACTCGACCAAGTTATCATAGAAAGAAGCAATCTGATACAAGGCATCTAAAAAAACCTACAGCTGCTAGGCGTGGAAGACCGAATGCTTTTCTCTAACATCAGGAAGGCAAAGAATATCCACTCTCATGACACTTATCCAGTATGGCACTAGAGGTCCTGGAAATAGGAAAGAAAAATAAATAGAAAGCACAAAGATTGGAAAGGAAGAAATAAAACCATGTTAACTCACAGATAACACATGTAGAAAATACTAATAAATCTATAAAAACGCTCCTAGAACTATTAAGAGATGTTATATGTTGAATTGTTTCCCCTACTGCTCCCGCCACATTTACGTGTTGAAATCCTAATCCCCAGTATCTCAGAATGTGATTTTATTTAAAGATAGGATCTTTGCAGAGTTAAAATGAGGTCACCTGGTTGGGCCCTAACCCAGTATGACTGGAGTCCTTATAAAAAGGGGAAATTATGATAAAGACTCACATACTGGGAGAATGCCATGTGAATATAAAGATGGCCATTTACAAGCCAAGGAGGGAGGCCTGGAGCAGGCCTTTCCCTCCCAGCCTTGATAGGGAACCAATACCCTGATTCTGTGCTTGTAGCCTCCAGAACTGCGAGACAGTAAGTTTCTGTTGTTTATGTTACCCAGTTTGTGGTACTTTGTTATGGCAGTCCTAGCAACTAATATAAGAGAATTTTGCAAGTTTAAAAGATACAAGTTCATTTTACCAAAAATAAATTGATTTCTATATACCAGCAACAAAATACTAGAAACTGAAATAAAAACCTACTTACAATAGCATGCAAAAACCATGGAATACTTAGGGATGAATATAACAAAATATGTATGTACACTGAATATTGTAAAACACTGCTAAGAGAACTGTTATATAGAAGACCTAAATAATTGAAGAGATACACCATGTTATGGGCCAGAAGACACAATATTCTTAAGTTCTCCAAATTGATCAATAGATTCCAAGCAACCCCAATAAAAATTTCAGGAGGCTTTTGGAAAAGTTAATATTCTTAGTATAGAATTTTTCTGGAAAATAAAATCTCTAGAATAGATAACAATTTGAAAAAGATCATAACTGAAGGACTTACATTGCCTGATTTCATGACTTACTGTAAAGCTGTAGTAATCAAGACGGTGTGATACAGGTGTGAAGATAGACATACAGATAAGTGGAACAGAATAGAGAGGCAGAAATGGATCCATATTTGTATAGTTAATTAATTTTAAACAAAAGTGATAAGGTAACTCAGTGGGGAAAGAATAATCTTTCCAACAAATGGTGTTAGAACCACTGAATCTCTGTGTGGGAAAATGTAAACTTTAACCCTTGTTTTACACCATACACAAAAATTAACTCAAAGTGAATCATAAACTCAACTGTAAAGGCTAAATTATAAAACTTCTAGAAGAAAACATGTGAAGGAAAGTCTTTGCAAACTTGGATAAATGAAAATTTTTTAGATAAGACACACAAAAAAGCACAACTCATGAAACAGAAAATAGACTTCATCAAAATTAAAAGCTTCTGATTTTTGAAAGACACTATTAAAAAATTGAAAAAACAAGCAATAGACTGAGAGAAAATGTTTGCAAAACATGTATCTGACCCAGGCCTTTTATCCAGGTATATGAGTAATCACAGTAAGAGGACCACACACAACTCAATAAAAATAAAGGCAAAAGATTTTACTAAACACTTCATAAAAGAAGATACATGATTAGTTAATAAGTACATCAAAAGAGTTCAACATCTTTAGTCATTAGAGAAATAAAAGTTAAATCCACTGTGAGATTACATTCACACTAATTAGAATGGCATATATTAAGACTGACAACACCAAATGCTGGCAACGATGTGGATCGCTAGAACATTCATGCATTGTGGGAATGTAAAAATACAAATAATTTGAAAAAGATTTTTGAACATTTCTTAAAAACATAAACATCCACTCACTATTTGACCAGCAATTTCACTCTTTGGTATTTCCCAACAGAAGTAAAAACCTACGACCATGCAAAGACTTATACACAAAGGTTCATAGATGTTTCTTCATAACAGTTCCAAACTGGAAATAACACAAATGTCAGTCAACAAGTGAATGGATAAACCAATTGTCTATCCATGCAAAAAAATATTACTAAGAAATTAAAAATAAACACAGTTATGTACAACAAGGACTATTCTGTCAAACATTACGCTGAGTGAAAGAAGTAGACAAAAAAGAGTACACCCTGTAATTCCAGTTATATGAAACTCTAGAAAAATACAAATTTAATGTATAGAACAGAAAACAGGTCAGTGGTTGCCTGTGTTGGGAAGTTTTTGAGTGGATAACTGGGAAAGGTACAAGGAAACCTTCTGGTGTCAAGAAATGTTTATATTTGGATTTTGGTGGTGCTTATAGAGGTGTGTATCTTTGTCAAAAATCATCGTACTATACATCTGTATTAATCAGGGTTCTCCAGAGAGGCAGAATCAATGGGATATGTTATAAATATATGAGAGGGGATTTATTAGGGGAATTAGCTCATGCTGTTGTGAAGAGGAGCCCCACAATAGGCTGTCTGCAAACTGGATGCTGGTAGTGTGGCTCAGTCCAAGTCCGAAGGCCTCAAAGCTAGGGACCTAAAGCTGAAGAATCCCAAGCTCTGATGTCCACGGACAGGAGAGAAGAGTGTATCCCAGCTCCAGCAGATAGAGAGAGCTTCACCTTTTTTCTCTGTCTTTTGTTCTCTCCAGGCCCCCAGCAGATTGAATGGTTCCTGGCCACATTGAGGGCAGGTCTTTCCCTAGAATTAACCTTCACTATACCTAAAATTAACCTTCGCAACACGTAAAATGGGTGCATTGTATTTTATGTAAGTTATATCTTAATAAATTTTTCTTTAAAACTCTAGATTTTCAGAATGGTAAAAAACAAAATAAAATCATGTGTTGCTTATAAGAGAAGCATCTAAAGCAATTAACCCAGAA
Organism: Galeopterus variegatus; assembly: GCF_000696425.1. Taxonomy (NCBI): domain Eukaryota; kingdom Metazoa; phylum Chordata; class Mammalia; order Dermoptera; family Cynocephalidae; genus Galeopterus; species Galeopterus variegatus. The sequence goes on from NW_007729117.1 coordinate 98,115, forward strand.
ATGTTGTAAGAAGATGGAAAAATATATTCCATCTAATACTAACAACAATTGGTTCTAAATCAAACTCAAATAGACGAACCAAAATAAGAACCACCACCACCCAGATGGCGTTTTTTCCTTATGGCACAAACATTATAGTCGGATAATTAGATAGACATGTGCATAATTATAAAATGTCTTAAGCCCTCATATAGCTGAAAGATAAATATAAAGAAATTTTAAAAAGTGCTGCTTAAAGTAATAGATTATATTGTCTTCATGATTCAGAGATAGAGACAGCTTTTATTTATAGAAAATGCTTTTATGGTTGTTTCGGAGAAAAATAATTGATTAAAAGGTGTTTGGCAACTTATTTAATCAAATCTCAAAAGAAAATGGAATGTGAGGAGAGAGATGCAATGATCACTGGAGGGAAATGTGGGACTGAGAAAGTATCTGTTTTTAGAGAGAAGGATTTGAGCAGTTAAAGTGCTACTAGGAAGGCCTAGGAAAGTAGAAGCGGTTAAAGATTCTTGTTTGAAAATCAACTCAAAAATGGATCAAAGATCTAAACTTAAGACCCAAAACTATGAAACTGCTAGATGAAAACATACGGAAGATGCTGCACAAAATGGGAGTGGGCAGCACTTTTTTGAGCAAGACTACAAAGGCACAGGCAACTAAAACAAAAATACATAAATAGGACTACATCAAACTAAAAAGCTTCTGCACAGCAAAGTACACTGTCAATAAAGTGAAGAGACAACCTACGGAATGGGAGAAAGTGTTTGCCAATCACACATCAGACAAGGGGCTAACATCCTGAACATATAAAGAACTTTAAACAACTCTACAGCAAAAAAACAAATGATCCGATTAAAAAATGGGCAAAGGACCTTAACAGACATTTCTCAAAAGAAGATACAAATGGCCAACAAGCACATGAAAAAATGCTCAACATCACTAATCATCAGTGGAATTCAAATTAAAACCACGATGAGATAACGTTTCACTCCACTTAGAATGGCTATTATCAATAACAGAAAATAACAAATGCTGGCGAGGATGTGGAAAAAAAGGAACTCTTCTACATTGCTGGTGGTAGAGTAAGTTTGTACAGCCACTGTGGGAAACAGTATGAAGATCCCTCGTAGAACTAAAAATAGATCTACCTTATGACCCAGCTATCCCACTACTGGGTATTTACCCAAAGGAAATGAAATCGATTTATCAAGAAGACACCTGTGCTCCCATGTTCATCACAGCACTATTCACAATAGCCAAGAGATGGAATCAACCTAAATGTCC
>NW_007729117.1:100001-103502 GCF_000696425.1 Galeopterus variegatus
ACACACACACACACACACACACAATGGAATACTACTCAGCTATTAAAAAAAACGATGTCCTATCATTTGCAGCAACACAGATGGAACTGGAAATCATCATGTTAAGTGAAGTAAATCAGGCATTAAAAGACAAATACTACATGATATCATTCATATGTGGAATATGAAAAAAAAGAAGTGGTTCTTATCAAAATAGAGAGTACAGTAATGATTACCAGAGGTGGGGGGTGGGGGGAGAGAGGAAGAAAAGTGGTGGACTATTGGGTACAAAACTATGCTGTCTACCCTAAGTGAATCATGTGCAGTATATGCACGTATTCAAACAACATTCTGTACCTCACAAATATGTATAAGTAAATGTTAAAATATTTTGTATTTACAAATAAAATAAAAATAAAAAAATCCTTGTTTGCTAGTGCATAATCGAGAGAATAAAGTTCCTGAGAAGCAAAGTGCTCCAGAACACAGAGCGATTAGAAAGAGTCCGAAATGTTTCCTATGGGTGTAGTGGGAAAAAGTAAAATAGAAGGATGGTATAGATTTGGGCAAGTTGGAAGAATTTGGGTGGCAGGAAGTTGAAGGTGTTCCTGTCAGACATTGTACATTTTCTGTGATGAAGTCGTCTTCCGAGAGCGAGAGTGGAGGTGGTAGTTGGAGGGGATTAGCGAAATTCTGAAAGTGGGAGAAAAGGCTGGGGAGTGGCACTGAGGCCCAGTTAGAGGTCACCCAGTTAAAGTGCATTTTCACAGTCCTAAGATTTTTCTCTGTCCCATTCTGCAGCAACACTGTACCTAGGAAGACTGTCGACAGTTTGTAGGCATACAGGTTTGGGGAGACAGAACAAGAGGCAGGGGAGTTGAGGGCACCAGCAAAAGAATAGTTTCAGTGATGGGCGTTATAGTCTAAGCTGGAAAAGAGAAGATGTGAATACCCAAGAGCACTGACTTCTAGCAGAAAGTAGAGGTGGTGGATGAACAGTCCACAGAGAGCAGACTGGCTCACCAAGGGAGTGCCCTTAAAAAGAGAAGACCAGAAAGCTGCAAATGTACTCTCAGAGGATGTCTACATTTGGTTGGATGAGATTTGCTCCCCTGCTCCAAACCCAAACCAACTGGGGAAAAATAGAGGCAGGGGAAGAAAACCATAATATTGAAGTCACAGAAATATCACAGAAGGTACTAGAATAGTCTGCATCACATGATTTCCTTGTTCAAGAAGTGAATGTGTTTTTTTATTGTTTATTATGGAAGTATGTTACACAAAGCTTGACTATACAGTGGCCACTCAATTGATATTTGCTAAGTAATGAATGAATGAGTAGTAAATGCAAATTTATCATTCAAACCTTAAAAATCCTCTGTTACCTGCCTTTGTAGTGAGTGCTATTACCCTAAGGAGGCGAATAGGTAGTTGAATAATTATTCTGGGGTTGGGGGGCGGGAGGGGGGGCGGAATTGCATTGGTGTTGGAGTCAGAATTTGGTTCAAATCTCAGAACTACCAGATACTAGACTGATCATGGCACTGTCCACAAAAGTTCTCCTCCCCTACCTTTGAGGATTCAAGGGTAGTAGAGAACAAGGTCTTTCTCCAGATGGCAGTTTTACCTCCCAAGATGATCTGGTTTTTAAATTACTACGTGCAAAGTTACTAGGGAGTTCTGGGGATGCAACAATGAATCAAAACAGATTTTAGTGTAAAGGAATTTTTTAGTCTGATGGGGGAGCCAGATATAAACACAAATACAATACAAGACGTGGCAAAAATCCTAAAAGTGAAGAATAAACTAAATTCTAGGAAAGCTCTAGGAAATAATTATTTCTAAGAGGTGGGTGGGAATAGGGAGGTTTAATGGTGAAAATGAATTAAATTGGGTACTGAAGGATGAGCAGATTTCAGTGAAAGGTAAGAAGCAGACTAGGCTGCAGGAAAAGTCTAGTAGTAGGGAAAGAGAGGGGTGTGGAAAGTTTGAAACCTGTTGAGGAGGACAACAGAAGCAGAGACATATGACTTTAACAATTGATTGTTTTGCTCCTGCCTTTAGAAGCTTATTTATAGCTAAAGAGGGAAATAAGACAAGTATATAAAATATAGATAAAAATAGTGGGCTTCATAAAAAAGGAAAGATTACGTCCTGTTTTGAGGGTTTCTTCCTTATTTTTGAGTCTAACCCAATGTCCTCCTCTCGGGTGTTCAGAATCACCTCTTCAACATATGATCAAGAGAGGACAGCAGGTAAGAGTGAAATCCTGCATGTCTAGATTCAATTTTAAATGACTTAGCTTCTATGTGCCTCAGTTAACTCTTAAATAAAATGAGGATAATACTTTCCTCAGAGACTTGTTAAGAATGACACTGGAAAAAGAATGCACAGCCAGCATAGTACCTAGTAGCTAGGTCCTAACTTATATATTTAATACATAAGTAGATTTGTATGTGCACCATATAAAAATTTTCACCAGACAGCACATTTCCACTGGCTGTCGGTGATAGACCACACCCTCCTAATCAGCCCGCCCATCCCCCCGCCTTTTGCGAAACTAGCGGTTCAGCAAAAGCACGTGGTCTCGGTCTCCCCGCAACAACAAGAAACCACCTTAACCCTGGCGCAGGAGGACTTGTTTTTTAAATCCATCCAAAAGAGCCAATCAGAGGCGGCAGTCGGAGTGCGCGGACGCGGATTGGCCCACAGCTGCTTATAGTGCCCAATAGGCGTGGAGGTGAGTGTGGTCGGGACCGGAAGCGGGAGAATCGAACGCCGGCGGCGGCCGCGGGCAGTTTGAATTGGAAGCTGGACTCCGGCTCTTGGCGGCTGCTCCCGGACCAGACTCCCGGACGGGGTTTCTCCCCCGGCGGCACGGCAGCGAGGTGAGAGTCCCGCCCGGGTCCCGGCCCTGGCGGTGGGCGTGGGGCAGCCGCCGGCTTTGTGCCCGCGGACTGTGGGCGGGGATGACTCCGGGAACGCGCTCCCTGCCCCTGAGGGTGCCGTCGCCGCCCTCTGCTCGGGATAAGGCTGGGCAGGCCCCGGCGTCCGGGGACCCTGCTTGGTCACGAACTGACATTTGGGGGGAGCAGTTTCCTCCTCCGTAAGGTAAAGAGTTGGAAATGACCAGGTATTTCCGAGCAGTCTTCCAAGCCCGGGAACCGGTGGCTCCTGTTTGAACTCTGACCCCGGTCTTTTGTCGTATGGAGGAGAAGCAAGCCTGGGTTTTGACACGAGTCCTGTCCTTGAGGAGCTTGGTCTAGAGAAGGAGGCAGGGTCACAGATCCCAGACCCAGCCGTGGCTCAGTAGCCGGGACTCGGGTTTTTGGGGGGAGACAGGGAATTCTGATAAAAGAAAAGCTTGAAAACGAGCCTGCGGTGCTGGGGCGGGGGGGTCACACAAGAGTTTCCTTGGGGACCTTAAGGGGTAGAGTGATTCGGGCATGAAAAGTGTCCTCCACATATTTAATATACAAAGAGCATTTTTCTGGAAAGGACGATAGTCATGCAAATCCTCCT
>NW_007729117.1:104192-105323 GCF_000696425.1 Galeopterus variegatus
AAAGAGTTGGAAATGACCAGGTATTTCCGAGCAGTCTTCCAAGCCCGGGAACCGGTGGCTCCTGTTTGAACTCTGACCCCGGTCTTTTGTCGTATGGAGGAGAAGCAAGCCTGGGTTTTGACACGAGTCCTGTCCTTGAGGAGCTTGGTCTAGAGAAGGAGGCAGGGTCACAGATCCCAGACCCAGCCGTGGCTCAGTAGCCGGGACTCGGGTTTTTGGGGGGAGACAGGGAATTCTGATAAAAGAAAAGCTTGAAAACGAGCCTGCGGTGCTGGGGCGGGGGGGTCACACAAGAGTTTCCTTGGGGACCTTAAGGGGTAGAGTGATTCGGGCATGAAAAGTGTCCTCCACATATTTAATATACAAAGAGCATTTTTCTGGAAAGGACGATAGTCATGCAAATCCTCCTTGCAGGAACCTTTCACATCCAGGACTTTTCTTAGACTCTTCTCTCGCTTCCTCCCGCCCCCACTTTCTTATATCTTGCTTTTGAGGTATATATATATATATATTTTGTTCGTTTGCCCCAGTGGCCCTGATAGCTGGTGCCTTAATGTGTCAAAGTCTGCTTTAATTACAATTAGCTTGGGTCTGATAATTGCTTAAAAATAAAATATTTGTGTGTGTGTGTGTGTGTATGTATATACACACATATATATGTATGTATAATCTATCTTAGGTTTTGAAATGGAAGAGCGTTCAACGTGCCACTCTTCCTTTTGTTTATTTCTCTCATCTCTATCATCTTTCTAAATTGCTCCTAACCAAACAAGCTAGATTAAATGGGAGGTGTGGTATACTGGGGCAGGGTAAATTGTCCTGTGTTGCTTAAGAGGCATGAGACTCCTTTCAGTAGTTTTGGGGCAAATGGGAATGGAGTTTAAGATGCTGTGTTCCAAGAACTGAGATATGGGGGGAAAAAAAAGTTGAACTGGCAGTGAAAACATAGCTTGCTTTCTTTTTTTTTGTTTTGGCAGTTGGCCTGTATGGGGATCCAAAACCTTAATCTTGGTGTTATCAGCACTGCTCTACCTATTGAACTAAGTAGCCAGCCCAGAAAATGTAGCTTTCTTTTTTTTTTTTCCTTTTTGTCTTTTTTCGTGACCGGCAACGGGATTGCAACCCTTGGTG
>NW_007729117.1:105885-107673 GCF_000696425.1 Galeopterus variegatus
CTTTTTGTCTTTTTTCGTGACCGGCAACGGGATTGCAACCCTTGGTGTTGCGCCCGCACCTCGCTCAGCCAAGCAGCCGGTCTGTACGTGGAATCCGAACCCTCGCCCCGCCACGCTCTCAAGCGGCGCACTGTAGCAGTGCACCACCGGGCCGGCCCCCAGAGAATGTAGCTTTCTAACTTGTATGTTGTCCAAGACGTTTGCCTCTCCTTAATTTTTAAAAGTCTTTTTCTTGTTCTCAGTACTTTTATCAACTGTTTTAGTTCTAATAAAAATTTTTATTTATAAAGTCAATTGAAACAAAACACTAAAATGATTGTGAACTTTATTTAGTAAAAAACAAATTCTCACCCTTTTGCCAAAATAACTGGAAAATGAATGCCTTTTCTTTCATTTACGTCCTAAAGACTAAAATAAAGAACAAGTGGCATACTTTTCTCCCAGCTGATTTATATTTCCTAAGATGTGGCTCAGGTGGGGTAGGCAACTTTACCTTTTCTACCATAGCCTGAAATACACAACTAAAAGTGTTTTCAGGAACTGATATAATAGCAAGCATATTTAGAAAGCTTATCAGGAGATACTGTTCTAAGGCTTTAGAAAGTTGTCACTATTATTTTCGCTATTTTACAGGTGAGGAAACCAAGGCACAGAACAGTTAAATATCTTGCCCAAGGTCACACATCTTATGACTGAGCTGGGATTTGAATCTTTTTTGAATCGCTAAGGCTTTAAACCTGTTTCCTGGTCATGGTCTATCTGCAGCATGACTTTACCTTTTGGGATGATTCTAGTACAAACGTGACATTCACTCTTTGTTTATTCACGCATGAATTCAACACATGGTAACTACTTGGAAGGAAAGTGGGTACCTGTGCCATGAAAGACTATGCCAGGGAGATATGGCCATTCAGGGATGTCAGAAGGTTTTCCAGAGGAAGAAGGACACATATAAGTGTAATTAATGATGTGAAGAGGAGAAAGAAGAGCATCTGCAAAATAACTTGTCATGCATTTTATTTGTTTATAGGACCTATTTCACCTGTAAACCTTCTAACAAAATATTCATGTTTTGTATAATAAAACGAACTGAGTAGTAGAAAGCAGGTACCCTTATAAGAAGTCAAAACAAATAAGAAAAACAGAAAGCGAGGGGAAACCAAACAAGCATTCTGTCATAATCAGAGTTAATGGTAGTCACCTTAAAAAGGGTGGAGAAGATAGACATCGTCCTGTATCTTTTGAAATGTGAAGTTTTGAAACTTGATTTTTAGAGGTGATTATGTGGACTCTTTAGCCTCTGAGACTTTAAGTTTCCTTTTACTATAGTAAAGCCAACAGTCTTGTTATTCTTTTCAGTTTATTTATACATGTTGGAATAATAAAGAAGGGAGAACAAAATGAGCTGGGCTTTGGAAGAATGGAAAGAAGGCCTGCCTACAAGAGCTCTGCAGAAAGTTCAAGAGCTTGAAGGACAGCTCGACAAACTGAAGAAAGAAAGGCAGCAAAGGCAGTTTCAGCTTGAAACTCTGGAGGCTGCACTACAGAAGCAAAAACAGAAGGTAGCCCTGAAACCCCGCTATTTAAAACCGCCTACTCATTATTCACATTAATTATTTCACCTTGGTCTTTAAATTCAGAGAAAAATGATTGTTGTCTTTAATTGGTAATCTTCCCTCCTTTTTTTTGAGTTAATTTGATTTTAATTGCCTCTAATTTTCTCCATCGCCTGTCCTCATTTCTGCTTACCTGCTAATAATTAGGGATACTGAGTTCTGTTTTAACTTC
>NW_007729117.1:108244-109641 GCF_000696425.1 Galeopterus variegatus
GCCTGTCCTCATTTCTGCTTACCTGCTAATAATTAGGGATACTGAGTTCTGTTTTAACTTCTGTTTGGGACCATGAATTGGGACTTGCTCTTGTATTCCACACCAACAAGGCCAAAAGTCTCTGGTTTCAAATCTGGGGACAGAATTTGAAGCATTTTGCAGTTCAATTGGACATCACTTGTTGAGAGTGAACTTTTTGCTTTCTACCTTGGTATTCCAGAACCTCTTTTCTTCAGGAATGGTAAATGGAAATTTGAATAGTACTTCTTTAAGTAGTGATATAATCACTGCTTCTAAAATGTTTTTGTTTGTGGGAGAATTTTCCAGTTTCTTACACTAACTTGCTTTAGTAGCCCGACTTGGAAATTAATTGCTACGGTAAATTTTTAGGGTTTATTTTTGATTTTGTAATTCTTGAAAAGAGACTAAAAGCCTCTTTTTCTAGGATGTGTATTTGTAGCCCTGACCAAAGACAATGTATTTGTAGAGCTTTTTTGTCTTCCAAATGTGGCCATCTGACATTTCTGTGTTCGTAAAGCATTGACATCTGGATTATTCCAACCATATCTCAGAAAATTAGTAGTATTAAACTCAGATTTGCAAATAATACTTGGTAATTCATGAAATAAGGGACCTATTTCCTTTTGAATGATCTTCATTAGGTTGAAAATGAAAAAACTGAGAGCACAAAGCTCAAAAGGGAGAATCAAAACTTGATGGGAAAATGTGAAAATCTGGAGAAAGCTAAGCAGAAGATTTCTCATGAACTTCAAGTCAAGGAATCACAAGTGAATTTTCAGGAAGGACAGCTGAATTCAAGCAAAAAACAAATAGAAAAACTGGAACAGGAACTTAAAAGGTAATTTTTTAAATGGTATTTAGATGGTGTTGTTTGCATGTATTCATCAGATGCATTTATCTTTTCCTTTAACAGTGTAATTATATATATTGCAATGTTTTTTTCCAGATGGAATGAACAGCGATTCAATTCCATCATTGAAAAGCCCAGTACGATAATGATTCCATCATTGCAAAGCCCAATACTATATAAATTCATCAAATACTTTCCTGCTTATTCATTTACTTGCTCAGTATATGTTTATTAAGCGGTTCCATGTGCCAGCACTGTGTTGGTCACTGGGTGATACAATCATAAATAATACCACAACCGTCAACAGTAGCTATTGGAAAGATGGAAGGAAGTTAAAGCATGGCTTATGCTGATGGCTCATGTTTTCTCTGGGTGGAGGAGCTGTTGCAGAGAATGAGGGAGAACTAGGGAATTATAAAAGTATAAAAGGATTGAGGAGCAATCCTTTATACTTTATAAAAGTATAAAAGCCCAGTGGAGGTTGGAGATCAGGGATTTGTAGTGGGATCGATCTATAGGGTTGTGA
>NW_007729117.1:109857-124167 GCF_000696425.1 Galeopterus variegatus
GAGCTGTTGCAGAGAATGAGGGAGAACTAGGGAATTATAAAAGTATAAAAGGATTGAGGAGCAATCCTTTATACTTTATAAAAGTATAAAAGCCCAGTGGAGGTTGGAGATCAGGGATTTGTAGTGGGATCGATCTATAGGGTTGTGATTTTTTTTTTCTCCGTCTTTAGCATCTTGGATGTAAAGTGCAGAGAAAGCGAACAGGGGGGTTGATTTAGGATTGTTTTTGGCCAGCAAGATGCGATAGAGTATGGTGGGATAATTGAAGATACTGGGAAGAGAGTGGTAGTGTCCACGGAATCTAAGCTGGAGAGGGAGGGAAGGGAGGTCAGGAAGAGGTTCCTACAGGGAGCCCTGCCTTCCATTTTAAGCATTGTGAACTCAATTTGCCTGTTTCTTTGCCATATTTAATCAATAAAAAGTTGTTTATTACTATTCCATTAAAAAAAATCCCCCAAACAATTAGAATTGTTAAAGTAAATTTAATGGCGTCTTAACGTTGATAGCTTATAAATGGTTTCGTCTTGTTCTAACAGTGGAATTTTGTCAAAATAACAAGGAGTGAAAACAGCTGCAAGGACTTCAGCAAATTGCCTCAGTGTCAAGTCCACAAATGCACACCCAGAAATTTTTTAGAAAATTTTATTTTGAAATAACTTTAGACTTACAGAAAAGTTGCAAAAATAGTACAGAGAATTCTTGTATTTTCTTCACCCGGATTCTTTGGTTGTTAACTCTCATATAACCAAAATACAATTGCCAGCCCTGGAAATAACATTGATTCTGTACTACTAACTATAGACTTTATTAGAATTACAGCTTTTTCCAGTAATGTCCTTTTTCTGTTCTAGGATCTGATGCAGGATTCCACATTGCATTTAGTTGATGTTTTCTTAGTCTCTTCTAGAAGGTGATGGTTCCTTATCTTTTGTGAACTTGGTTTTTAAAGAGTGCTGGTCTGTTATTTTGTAGAATGGCCCTCAGTTTGGGTTTGGCTTATGTTTTTTCACTGGTTAGATCAGGGTTTCTCGACGGCACCATTGACATTTTGGACTGGATTATTTTTTGTTATGGAGGGCTGACCTGTGTGTTGTAGGATAGTTAACAGTATTCTTGGCTTATAACCATTAGATACCAATAGCATCTATCCCACCCCTAAGTTGTGACAATCAAAAATGTCTCCCTGCGTTGCCAAGTGTCCTTTGGGAGGGCAAAATCATCTTGGGTTGAGAACCACTAAGTCAGATTGGGGTTATGAAGTTTTGGTAAGAGTACTGCAGAAGTAGTGATGGTCTTTCTCTGTGCATTATATATCAGAAGGTATATGATATAATATTACTTATAACCTTGATGTTGTTGAAGTTACGGTGTTGGCTGAGTTCCTCCACTATAAGGTTACTATTTCTCCCTTTGTAAGTAATATCTTGATACCAAGAAATTTTTTTCCTGCAATATCTACAATAATCTGAATTCTACTTACATATCAAAAATATTTTTGAATGTTAAACATTTAAAAATTGCTTCTGTTTGTCTTTCTGTGAAGATAAAATTTATATGAACAGAAATATTTTTTAAAGATTTTTCGTCTATGTAGGAAGGTGGCTATCTATATAAGTTGCATGTTATAGTAAAAAATAAACTCCTATCTCATTGAGTTTTTGTTTTCTTGTTTATTGTCTACCATCCAAAATTCCATGAGAACAGGACCTTGTCTGTCCTGTTCATCACTGTATTCTGACCATTGTATGCCTTCAAGTATTTAATGAATAAATGAATGGAAGGTAGACTGTAGCTCTGTAAAACAAATGCTAGGGAAGGATGAATCACACCTCTGTGTGCTAGAATAATTATTTCTTGGAAAGTGCATTTTGGGATGCTGGTTTTAGAAATACATACTGGTTTTAATTGAGGCAGAAATGTTTGTATTTTTAATATTTTAGGAAAAGATGCTTTTGTATACATCTCTATATTTCGTTGCAGAGTGCCATTTAGTAGCAATACCTGCAGATAGAGAGTGCTCAGGACTGTGCAAGACATGTAGCAACTGTTGAGTGTTAGTACTATTATTTTTGTTGTTATCAGCTGTTATTAGTTGTCATTGTCATCATCATGGGGTTAGGATATCCCATATCTATGATGTGGATGCAGATGTTTATGAAAGTTTATAAATTATAGACTAAAAAACTCTTAAGATTATCTATTTCTATATTATAAAAATTGCTAGGAGTACAAAAACTACTGAACAGAGTTTTCAAATTTTCACTGGTAACCTTCAAATGCAGTACAGAAATTTATTTTCTCTGTCAGGTGAGGTTTCAGGAAGGTCTCCAACGAATTAGGTTGAACCATCTGGAATGTGTGTCAAAACTGTTGATACTGGCAGTGTCATATATATAACCTAGTAGAAAACAGCTTAGTGCTTTTTTGGTGGTAGTGTTTTATTTTTTTTTGCAGGAGAGGGTGAAACAAAAGGTTTATAAAAATAATAGGCTATATTTTTATTTAATATTTAAAATAACTTTTTTTTTTAATGAAAGGATTGGGAAAAGCAGGTAAGACATGAATCTGAGAGGGAAAAGAAACACTGGTTTTGCAACATTCTTCAAAATTCATCTCTAGAATCACCAATCTTTTTACACCTTTGGTGTCTATAGCCCTGTGCTGTCTGGTATGGTAGCTACTGGCTACATGAGGCTGTTGAGCACTTGAGATGTGTCTGGTGCAAACAGATATGTGCTGTAATTATACAATGCATACTGATTCTGAAAATTTAGTACAAAAAATGTAAAGCCATCTCATTAATGATTTTTGTATTGATTACAGTTGAAATGGTATGTTGAAGATATCAAGTTAAATAAAATGTGAAAATTAATTTTGCGTGTTTCTTGTTGCTTTTTAATGCTAATGGAACATTTCTGTCAGATAGTGCTGTTACCTGCTGGAAGCTGCAATGTTATGAATTGATTTGTTGAGGCTTAGTATTGTTTCTGTCAGCTATGTTGCCTCTTCCTTTTCAGTGAACTTCGGAGGTAGGTGGAGCTGGGGGCACTGAGTCACTTTCCTCACTACTTTGTTCTCTCACTGCTTGTAGTGATGTGCCATGGCGAAGAGACCGTGCATACCATTAGCCATTCTGATAGGGTGTTTATTTCATTTCTTATGTTCAGCTAAAATCTGAGACATTAGAGATATCCAAGAATTGAGCCTTTTATTAATATACATTGTGTGGTTCTAAAAGGTGTTCAGAACTTACTTGAATTATAGGGATATTCTGTGCACGTATACAACACATAACTTACATTCCCCATTCCTTTGTAGCTGTTTTTAGCCATATTTTTTCTAGATGCATTGTATTAACTTAATTTTTATGTCTGTGTCTTAAAAATGTCATATTGTCTGTGATCTATATCAAGTCTGTGTTTTTGAAATGAGTAAATATCCTAAGTAATGTCATCCATTCTTGTGGTTTGAGCTCATGCTTCAACAACATCACTTTCCTTCTGTGTTTCTGCAGTTCTGGGTTCTTTTATATCTTTGTGTCTTTCTTTGGCTTAGAATACAAACTTTGTTGGGACTGTATCTCCAACTCTTCATCTCTTTGCTGTTGTAGTGGTTATGACAGATTTTCATTATAGCTTTTATAACCTTGGAATTATTGGTTTATATTTCTCTAACTAGACTGAGTTTCTTTAAAGACAGGGGACTCCATTTATGTCTGGCACATAAGTTAGTTCTTATTAGATGTCTGCGGGGTGATTGAATTAAGAATTCTTAGAGGGTGGGTTTATTTTTAAGTTTATTCTCTGGGAATATGTTGGCATTGGTAGCCTTTGCTCTAACTGATTTGTCGGCCTCTTGGGTCCTTTTCTAACAGGTGTAAATCTGGACTTGAAAGAAGCCAACGAGCAGCACAGTTGGCAGATGTCTCTCTGAATTCATGCAACACACCACAAGAGATTTTTACAACTCCACTAACACCAACTCACTGTTATAGCGGTAAAGATTTTTTTTCTTGGTATGAACAGCTCTTTCATTGAGATTTTAATTCTGTGAAAGAAATGAATTAATTCAACTTTGAATTAAACTTTAATTTGGGTGTTTAAAAAATGCAACTACTTGCTACGTATCCATTTGCATATCTGTTGAACTATGTTGGGTCCCTGGGTTAAACCTTTAAACTTTCTACTTTATCCTTCTTTGGTTGGTATGTTATAAAAGAAATTCAATTTCAGACTATTCAAAACACCTATGTCTCCACGTATTTTGATATTTGAGTTATTTGATCAAAATTTTGATCAATCTATTGTCCTAACCAAAATGTTCTTTCTACTTGGTGTACTAAGATATTCATTTCTAGATTGTCATCATCATTGCTGATCTGTGCATTTCTTCATGAAATCAATGATAGAAATAAAACTGTATTTCATCATCTGTATTTAGGTTCCAAGTATGAAGATTTAAAAGAAAAATATGATAAAGAAGTTGAAGAACGAAAAAGATTAGAGGCTGAGGTTAAATCCTTGCAGGCAAAGGTAAGTTAATTATGGGCCCTATAATAGAGTATGCAGTTACAGAACTACTTTGGTATAGGATAGAACAAGGTTAGAGAAAAATCTTATTTAAATAGAGCTGACATAGTTTTCTTATACTGAGAAAAAGTTCCTGGCTCATTGGTGGTGATTACCTTTTAGTTTTAAAAGTATGTAGGAGTGAGTGAGAAGTTAGTTTATCCCCAAATGTTAAATGTTCATGGAATTTTTCAGAAGCCATAGCCATATAATTTTTCCCGATTAAGATCTAGTGTTGAGGAGCATGTTTGGAGACAGTGGGACCAGAGGATTATTCCTGGTGCTCACTGGCTGGCTTGTCACCTGGAAGCATTGCTTCGTGTACGGTCCTTCTACAACTCCTCAGCTACCTCCATCTCTTCACTTACTACCAGGGACATGGGGTTTGAGGATCGCTACTTGTGGAATCTTTATTTCAGAGGAGGATGTTGTCAACACAGTTTCCTCCATTCTTTTAAATAGCTGCTGACAATGGTTTTAAACTCCATTTTGATATAAACTAGCAGAGAGGTGGGTGAAGAAATTTGTTTGTCAACAAAATAAACAAAATGCAGGTTTCTAAAAACCACTGCTTCTAGTTCAGGGACTGACCCTGAAAATATGTGGTATGTATTGATTGAAAATATGTGTTATCTATTGAATTTTACCTCTATTGTTTCTGTTCCCATGATGTTACTTGCTAAAAGACATCCCACTTTGGCACCTAATGGTGCATTTCCACTAAACATAAGAACTTGAGGGGGTGGTACAATTCAGACAGTTTAAGGTTGAATTTACAAGTAGGTACCTTAAATATTAAGGATCAAAAATTACCTATTAGAGCTTTAACAATTTTTATTCTTTTCATACCTTTAACCCTCATTCTGAGGTCACCAGGATTCTGATATGTACCAAAGGTATTGCTTATCAAGATGAATAAAAATTAAATAATAATTCTCTGGTTTGTCCTAGAAATATCATGTGCTTATCATCCAGTTCAATCATTGGGACCAATTCTGTCTTTGACATTGATTCCTAGAATTGTTTTATGGAGAATGTGAGTCTCCATAAACAAAAAACCTCTTTCTATGGCAAGAAAAGTGCTTGCTATAAAAAATTTAATGCAGCATCTACAGCCAAGTCTTGATATTTGTCAGAATGGAGGCAGAGAGAAGAATAGAAAGAACAATTCAAAGCAGTAGATAATCCACAAATGTATATTATATAATATGAATCACCCTATATGACATTTTTGGGGGGAATGATATGGTGAAAAGTGAGATTTTGGAAAGCATTCTTAGGCTAATATTTGATTTTGCTTCTCTTTGCACACAGCTACAGGGGGAGATGACTAAGGACAGCAAAGGAAAGCCAAGTTTGGAATTCAAATGGCAGTGAATACTCACGTGTGTTTAATGGAATATATGAGGGATGCAGAATAAATACTAAGATTTAGCCCATGTTAAATAGGCTGGGCCTCACATGCTAGTGACTTACCCCTTCAGTGCTGAGAAGTCTGATCATTAAAAAGTCCCATCACTGGGTATTCGGACTTAATGGGTCCTTTGACTTGATGACCGTTCTTTCTTGGTATGCAGAGAGAGTGTTCACTTCTTGGTATTATGACTTTATGTTCTATCTGAAATTAAATAGTCTTGAATATTGAGATTTCCAAAGGACTGTAAAGAGTTTTTACTTTTGCAGAAAACAAGCCAGGCTATTCCCCAAACCACCATGAATCACCGAGACATTGCTAGGCATCAGGCTTCATCCTCTGTGTTCTCATGGCAACAGGAGAAGACCCCAAGTCGAATTTCATCTAATTCTCAAAGAACTCCAATTAGAAGAGATTTCTCCACATCTCAGTTTTTTGGAGAACAAGAGGTGACTCCGAGTAGATCCAGTTTGCAAACAGGGAAAAGAGATGCTAGTAGCAGTTTCTGTGATAATTCTAGCAGTTCTCATCCTTTGGATCAGTTAAAAGCCCAGAATCAAGGTAACTTCTTGAGCTAAATTAAGTTTAAAATAAGTTTTCCTGAGATTATTGTAGAGGTGTTTCAAGATACTTTTAATCCTAGGAAGTGCTTCTGTGTTTTGTTAGACATATCAGTGGTCAACATACCAGACTAATGTGAAATGCTGTTTTTTTGATAATGATAAAAGACTTCACTGTTTCGGAATGTACTTTTTTTGNCGAATTAGGTTGAACCATCTGGAATGTGTGTCAAAACTGTTGATACTGGCAGTGTCATATATATAACCTAGTAGAAAACAGCTTAGTGCTTTTTTGGTGGTAGTGTTTTATTTTTTTTTGCAGGAGAGGGTGAAACAAAAGGTTTATAAAAATAATAGGCTATATTTTTATTTAATATTTAAAATAACTTTTTTTTTTAATGAAAGGATTGGGAAAAGCAGGTAAGACATGAATCTGAGAGGGAAAAGAAACACTGGTTTTGCAACATTCTTCAAAATTCATCTCTAGAATCACCAATCTTTTTACACCTTTGGTGTCTATAGCCCTGTGCTGTCTGGTATGGTAGCTACTGGCTACATGAGGCTGTTGAGCACTTGAGATGTGTCTGGTGCAAACAGATATGTGCTGTAATTATACAATGCATACTGATTCTGAAAATTTAGTACAAAAAATGTAAAGCCATCTCATTAATGATTTTTGTATTGATTACAGTTGAAATGGTATGTTGAAGATATCAATTTAAATAAAATGTGAAAATTAATTTTGCGTGTTTCTTGTTGCTTTTTTAATGCTAATGGAACATTTCTGTCAGTTAGTGCTGTTACCTGCTGGAAGCTGCAATGTTATGAATTGATTTGTTGAGGCTTAGTATTGTTTCTGTCAGCTATGTTGCCTCTTCCTTTTCAGTGAACTTTGGAGGTAGGTGGAGCTGGGGGCACTGAGTCACTTTCCTCACTACTTTGTTCTCTCACTGCTTGTAGTGATGTGCCATGGCGAAGAGACGGTGCATACCATTAGCCATTCTGATAGGGTGTTTATTTCATTTCTTATGTTCAGCTAAAATCTGAGACATTAGAGATATCCAAGAATTGAGCCTTTTATTAATATAGATTGTGTGGTTCTAAAAGGTGTTCAGAACTTACTTGAATTATAGGGATATTCTGTGCACGTATACAACACATAACTTATATTCCCCATTCCTTTGTAGCTGTTTTTAGCCATATTTTTTCTAGATGCATTGTATTAACTTACATTGTGTGGTTCTAAAAGGTGTTCAGAACTTACTTGAATTATAGGGATATTCTGTGCACGTATACAACACATAACTTACATTCCCCATTCCTTTGTAGCTGTTTTTAGCCATATTTTTTCTAGATGCATTGTATTAACTTAATTTTTATGTCTGTGTCTTAAAAATGTCATATTGTCTGTGATCTATATCAAGTCTGTGTTTTTGAAATGAGTAAATATCCTAAGTAATGTCATCCATTCTTGTGGTTTGAGCTCATGCTTCAACAACATCACTTTCCTTCTGTGTTTCTGCAGTTCTGGGTTCTTTTATATCTTTGTGTCTTTCTTTGGCTTAGAATACAAACTTTGTTGGGACTGTATCTCCAACTCTTCATCTCTTTGCTGTTGTAGTGGTTATGACAGATTTTCATTATAGCTTTTATAACCTTGGAATTATTGGTTTATATTTCTCTAACTAGACTGAGTTTCTTTAAAGACAGGGGACTCCATTTATGTCTGGCACATAAGTTAGTTCTTATTAGATGTCTGCGGGGTGATTGAATTAAGAATTCTTAGAGGGTGGGTTTATTTTTAAGTTTATTCTCTGGGAATATGTTGGCATTGGTAGCCTTTGCTCTAACTGATTTGTCGGCCTCTTGGGTCCTTTTCTAACAGGTGTAAATCTGGACTTGAAAGAAGCCAACGAGCAGCACAGTTGGCAGATGTCTCTCTGAATTCATGCAACACACCACAAGAGATTTTTACAACTCCACTAACACCAACTCACTGTTATAGCGGTAAAGATTTTTTTTCTTGGTATGAACAGCTCTTTCATTGAGATTTTAATTCTGTGAAAGAAATGAATTAATTCAACTTTGAATTAAACTTTAATTTGGGTGTTTAAAAAATGCAACTACTTGCTACGTATCCATTTGCATATCTGTTGAACTATGTTGGGTCCCTGGGTTAAACCTTTAAACTTTCTACTTTATCCTTCTTTGGTTGGTATGTTATAAAAGAAATTCAATTTCAGACTATTCAAAACACCTATGTCTCCACGTATTTTGATATTTGAGTTATTTGATCAAAATTTTGATCAATCTATTGTCCTAACCAAAATGTTCTTTCTACTTGGTGTACTAAGATATTCATTTCTAGATTGTCATCATCATTGCTGATCTGTGCATTTCTTCATGAAATCAATGATAGAAATAAAACTGTATTTCATCATCTGTATTTAGGTTCCAAGTATGAAGATTTAAAAGAAAAATATGATAAAGAAGTTGAAGAACGAAAAAGATTAGAGGCTGAGGTTAAATCCTTGCAGGCAAAGGTAAGTTAATTATGGGCCCTATAATAGAGTATGCAGTTACAGAACTACTTTGGTATAGGATAGAACAAGGTTAGAGAAAAATCTTATTTAAATAGAGCTGACATAGTTTTCTTATACTGAGAAAAAGTTCCTGGCTCATTGGTGGTGATTACCTTTTAGTTTTAAAAGTATGTAGGAGTGAGTGAGAAGTTAGTTTATCCCCAAATGTTAAATGTTCATGGAATTTTTCAGAAGCCATAGCCATATAATTTTTCCCGATTAAGATCTAGTGTTGAGGAGCATGTTTGGAGACAGTGGGACCAGAGGATTATTCCTGGTGCTCACTGGCTGGCTTGTCACCTGGAAGCATTGCTTCGTGTACGGTCCTTCTACAACTCCTCAGCTACCTCCATCTCTTCACTTACTACCAGGGACATGGGGTTTGAGGATCGCTACTTGTGGAATCTTTATTTCAGAGGAGGATGTTGTCAACACAGTTTCCTCCATTCTTTTAAATAGCTGCTGACAATGGTTTTAAACTCCATTTTGATATAAACTAGCAGAGAGGTGGGTGAAGAAATTTGTTTGTCAACAAAATAAACAAAATGCAGGTTTCTAAAAACCACTGCTTCTAGTTCAGGGACTGACCCTGAAAATATGTGGTATGTATTGATTGAAAATATGTGTTATCTATTGAATTTTACCTCTATTGTTTCTGTTCCCATGATGTTACTTGCTAAAAGACATCCCACTTTGGCACCTAATGGTGCATTTCCACTAAACATAAGAACTTGAGGGGGTGGTACAATTCAGACAGTTTAAGGTTGAATTTACAAGTAGGTACCTTAAATATTAAGGATCAAAAATTACCTATTAGAGCTTTAACAATTTTTATTCTTTTCATACCTTTAACCCTCATTCTGAGGTCACCAGGATTCTGATATGTACCAAAGGTATTGCTTATCAAGATGAATAAAAATTAAATAATAATTCTCTGGTTTGTCCTAGAAATATCATGTGCTTATCATCCAGTTCAATCATTGGGACCAATTCTGTCTTTGACATTGATTCCTAGAATTGTTTTATGGAGAATGTGAGTCTCCATAAACAAAAAACCTCTTTCTATGGCAAGAAAAGTGCTTGCTATAAAAAATTTAATGCAGCATCTACAGCCAAGTCTTGATATTTGTCAGAATGGAGGCAGAGAGAAGAATAGAAAGAACAATTCAAAGCAGTAGATAATCCACAAATGTATATTATATAATATGAATCACCCTATATGACATTTTTGGGGGGAATGATATGGTGAAAAGTGAGATTTTGGAAAGCATTCTTAGGCTAATATTTGATTTTGCTTCTCTTTGCACACAGCTACAGGGGGAGATGACTAAGGACAGCAAAGGAAAGCCAAGTTTGGAATTCAAATGGCAGTGAATACTCACGTGTGTTTAATGGAATATATGAGGGATGCAGAATAAATACTAAGATTTAGCCCATGTTAAATAGGCTGGGCCTCACATGCTAGTGACTTACCCCTTCAGTGCTGAGAAGTCTGATCATTAAAAAGTCCCATCACTGGGTATTCGGACTTAATGGGTCCTTTGACTTGATGACCGTTCTTTCTTGGTATGCAGAGAGAGTGTTCACTTCTTGGTATTATGACTTTATGTTCTATCTGAAATTAGTCTTGAATATTGAGATTTCCAAAGGACTGTAAAGAGTTTTTACTTTTGCAGAAAACAAGCCAGGCTATTCCCCAAACCACCATGAATCACCGAGACATTGCTAGGCATCAGGCTTCATCCTCTGTGTTCTCATGGCAACAGGAGAAGACCCCAAGTCGAATTTCATCTAATTCTCAAAGAACTCCAATTAGAAGAGATTTCTCCACATCTCAGTTTTTTGGAGAACAAGAGGTGACTCCGAGTAGATCCAGTTTGCAAACAGGGAAAAGAGATGCTAGTAGCAGTTTCTGTGATAATTCTAGCAGTTCTCATCCTTTGGATCAGTTAAAAGCCCAGAATCAAGGTAACTTCTTGAGCTAAATTAAGTTTAAAATAAGTTTTCCTGAGATTATTGTAGAGGTGTTTCAAGATACTTTTAATCCTAGGAAGTGCTTCTGTGTTTTGTTAGACATATCAGTGGTCAACATACCAGACTGATGATGTGAAATGCTGTTTTTTTGATAATGATAAAAGACTTCACTGTTTCGGAATGTACTTTTTTTGTGTGTGTGTTGAAGAGCTGGTGCCCTGAATCCTTCAAAAGTAGGGTGAGAGGTTTTGACTAATGTGAAATGCTGTTTTTTTGATAATGATAAAAGACTTCACTGTTTCGGAATGTACTTTTTTTGTGTGTGTGTGTTGAAGAGCTGGTGCCCTGAATCCTTCAAAAGTAGGGTGAGAGGTTTTGACTTATCTTTGTGGAAGCTAGACGAGTAGGTTGGTTACAGTTTGCACTGCTCACACTTCTCATCGGACTTCTTTCATTGCCATGGAACAAGCCTGTGGCCTGACCAGTTTTGGCCAGAGGTATGGCATGTGTCTCCAGAACAGCTTTGCTCTGCACTGCCAGGTTGTCCATATGGGAGCAAACCTGTAACCTTGGCTGCTGCACCATGCTGCAGCTGACAGCCAAGGGGACCAGGTGTTGTTCTGGAATCTGCTCTGTAAAATATGATAATTTCCAGTGCTGTGATATATTGGAAATCAATGTCAGTGTTCACTGGTGAGAGCTGTCACACTGCCAATGCCATTGGAACCAGTATTGTGTGTATGTGGGAAAGAAATGGAAAAAAGATTATTAATTTTGGTAGGATAGGAGGTTTATACTATCTTGATCTTTACTCTAGGTGAAGCTATCAGAGAATATAGAAAGGTGAACTTTTCACTTCTTAGCACGAATTTCCATTAATTAAGGGCATAAAACAAATCTTAGTATGCCGGTGTACAAAACCAAGTGGTAGTTTTAACCAAGGGAGTTGTATGTCATGGTAAGATGCTATTCGTGATTTTAGAAAATACTTTTCTCCCTATTTTTCTCTGTGAAAACATAAAAAAAATCTGTTTCTCCTGCTTTCTATAGAGTATTTGAATATAAGTGATAATAGAAACTAACCATTGAAATTAAATCCAATTAAAGTAACTTCTGTACTTAATGTAAATTGTTTATATTTGTAGTGTAAGGTGAATGATAAATTCTGAATACTTTGTGAAAAGTATATAAAGTGGAGTGTGTTTTTTGTTTATGGTTTAAGAGCTAAGAAGCAAGATTAATGAATTGGAATTACATCTACAAGGACAAGAAAAAGAAATGAAAGGCCAAGTGAATAAATTTCAAGAACTACAACTCCAGCTGGAGAAAGCAAAAGTAGAATTAATTGAAAAAGAGAAAATTTTGAACAAAAGCAGGGATGAACTAGTGAAGACAACAGCACAATATGACCAGACATCAACCAAGGTACTTGACTTTTCATGGGTTATTGAGAAACCTTCATTTGTCAAACAATTCTTTGGAAAGAGAATTTTATACTGAAGTTTATGAAACAAATGTTAGTAATGATCTTTGTTAATGTGTACTAGGTAGTGTTGATACAATTGAAATAGAAAGCTATTTCAGCACTGGGCAGATCTGGGGTCAAATCCTGCCTGCACACTTTCTTAGTTGAGCGACTTTGGATGAGTCACTGATTTCTTTTACGCTTTATGGGTAGTAGAAGAGTAAAGATCATGTGTATATGGTACCTTACATGGTGCATGGCACAGAGACTAGGCATTTAAAGTAATGGAGCTTTAAAAGAGCTACTCTTGGGTTTCAGTTTATATACTCCTGTCATTGAATTTTAAGGCTCTAGTTGAGTCCAAGCTTCTTAGGCAGTTGTTTGGGGGTCTTTTTGTTGTTGTTGCTTTGGCTCCAACCTACCTCTCAAATTTTTTTCCTCTTATTCTTATTATTCATTCATTGACTGACTGAGTACCTGCTACATGTCAGGAACTGTTCGAGGCCTGGGGATGGAGCAGCAAGAAGCAGACAAAAATCATTGCTTTGTGGAGCTTCATCTTAATAGGGGTGATGGAAAACAACAAAAATAACATAGTGTGGTTTTCAGTAACAAGTATTGTAGAGAAAAATGAATTATTTTCTAAGAACAACCATGATGATTTGGTATTTCCTGAACCTCTAGGGCCCAATGTTTTGCTGATTCTTGGCATCTTTCTCATCTTTGTGAATTCCTTCCTTCATCTCTTAACACAGTGAAATATTTTCTCCTGGCATCCCTCGTATGACCCTTTAATTGTCATTTGTGTTCTAGCCGTCTGGTTGCCACACTTGGCTAACTCTCAGAATCACAGACAACCTTGCAGAATTAATCCTGTTAGACCCACATTTGAGGTGGGCCTAAGGAATTTCCTTTTAATAAACTCTCTAGATATTTCTGAGGCTGTATGTAGAAAACCGCCATAGTAGACCTATTTCTTCTATTTTTTCGTGGGGGCAACTTCATTCATTCATTTTTTTTTTAATTAAAATTTTTATTTATGGTAATTGTTGATTCATATGTAGTTATGAAATAATAGCTTGTTAATGTGATGGATTACGTTGATTTTCAAATATTTGAATGGACTATGCATCTTTGGAATAAACCCCACTCGGTTATGGTGTATAATTCTTATGTATTTCTGAATTTTTTTGGTACCATAACTGATCTAATGATATATTTCTGAATTTTATCTGCTAATAACTTGTTAAGAATTTTTGTGTCTATATTCTTGAGGGATATTAGTTTGCTGTTTTCTTTTTTTCTATTTTTCTATTTTTTTCTGATATTTGTATCAGGGTAATACTAGTTTAATAAGACGATTTGGAAAGTGTTCCCTTCTCTTCAATTTTCTGGAAGAGATTGTGTAGAATTGGTGTTTTTTCTTTGTACATTTGATACAAAGAATTCTACATTTGGAATTCTTCAGTGGAATCATTTGGGATTGGAGATTTCTTTTTGTGGGGGGTGGGGAGAGTTTCAAAATTATAAGTTCAATTTCTTTAATAGTTACACAGCTATTAAAATACTCTATATACATAAAGCTGACAACTTAGATGAAAATACATTCCAATAGTTTGTATTTTCATCTGAGTTGTCAGACTTATATGTGTATATATATATAGAGAGAGAGAGAGAGTTGTTCATTGTATTCCCTTATTCTTTTGATGTTTGTAGTGATATTTCCTATTCATTTCTGATACTGGCA
>NW_007729117.1:124521-134548 GCF_000696425.1 Galeopterus variegatus
AGCTATTAAAATACTCTATATACATAAAGCTGACAACTTAGATGAAAATACATTCCAATAGTCTGTATTTTCATCTGAGTTGTCAGACTTATATGTATATATATATATAGAGAGAGAGAGAGTTGTTCATTGTATTCCCTTATTCTTTTGATGTTTGTAGTGATATTTCCTATTCATTTCTGATACTGGCGTTTTGTGTCTTTTCTTTTTCTCTTTGCCAGTCTTGCTAGAGATTTGTCAGTTATGTTGATATTTACTGACTTTTCTGAGGAATCAGCTGTTTGGTTCATTGATTTTCTGTTATTTTTTGTTTTCAATTTTATTGATCTCTGTTCTTTGTTATTTCCTTCTGCTTCCTTTAGGTTTATTTTGCTCTCAGAAAAATGTCATTAGATCCTGTTGGTAGATGATGATGTTGAGTTCATTATATCCTTGCTGATTTTCTGTTTAGTTGTTCTATCCATTGTTGAGAAGGATGTTGATGAATCCAACTGTACCTGGGGCTGTATCTGTTTCTCCTTTCCGTTCTTTCAGTTTTTGCTTCACATATTTTGCCGTGTGGTTGGTGCACATGATTGCTATGTCTTGGTGGATTGGCCCTTTTGTTGTATAATGTCCCTTAGTGTTCCTGGTAATTTTTCTTTTATTCTGAAGTCTGCTTTATCTGGTATTAATACAGCCACTCCAGGTTTCTTTGATTAACGTTTGTATGATGTATTTCTTCCTGTTTTTTACTTTCAGCTTGCCTATATCGTTATATTTGAAGTGAGTTTTGTGTAGACAGGATATAGTTGGGTCATGTTCTTTACCTTACTCTTCTACTATCTTTTAATTGGTATATTTAGACCATTTATACTTAATGTAATCATTGATAGGTCATAAATTAAGTCTGCCACTTTAGTTTTTGTTTTCTGTTTCTTTTTCCCCCCTGGCTTTCTGTGGGTTATTTGAACGTTTTTTAGAATTCTGTTTTGATTTATTTACAGTGTTTTTGAGTTAATCTCTTTGTAGAGATTTTATAGTGATCTAGATATTATACCATACATATGCACTTTATCACAGTTTATTGGTGTTGTCAGTTTACCAGCTCTCATAAAATTATAGAAAATTTACCTCTCTTTACATCCTTTTACCCTTTTCCATTTATAATATACAGTCATGTACTGCATAGTGATGTTTTGGTCAATGGATCACATATGGTGGTGGTCCCATAAGACAATTGAGCTGAAAAATTCCTATTGCCTAATAGCCTTTGTAATGACATAATGTTGTAGTGCAATGCATTCCTCATGTGTTTGTAGTGAGGCTGGAAAGGAGCAAAAGGCTATAGTGTGTAGCCTAGGTATGTGGTAGAGTATACCATCTAGGTTTGTGTAAATACACTCTTATGATGTTCGTACAACAACAAAATCGCCTGATGACCCATTTCTCAGAACATACCCCTCCATTAAGCAATGCGTGCCTTTAATTGTCTTAAATGTTTTCCTTACATACATTTAGAGCTACATCA
The DNA here is from genome assembly GCF_000696425.1 of Galeopterus variegatus. Classification (NCBI taxonomy): domain Eukaryota; kingdom Metazoa; phylum Chordata; class Mammalia; order Dermoptera; family Cynocephalidae; genus Galeopterus; species Galeopterus variegatus. The sequence goes on from NW_007729117.1 coordinate 126,032, forward strand.
GATAGTGGTATAAGTTTTGCTTCAACTGTCAAACTTATTTTAAAATGAAGAAGAGAAGGAAAGCCTATTACACAAGCGTACTTCAAAAAGCTTGTGGGAAAATTGAATTAAAAGATAATGTGAACCTTTCCATGAATTTTTAAAAGTACCCTCTTCATGTCCTGGGTTTTTATTTGTTCTTGTTGGGAGGAATAGAAAAGTACGTCTATTCCATCTTCCTGGGAGCAGAAGTCAGGTTCTTAAAAATATATTCTGCTAGTACAATGCTTTACATAGAGAAATTCTGGATAAGTATTGATTAGATGTATGAAAGAGCAGTGGATCTTCAATGGGAACTGTGAATTTATTCTCTTCATGTAATCTGAGTTTGTAATAGTAATTCCGTCTTTTAAGTTAGAAGGACTTGGATATGAGCCCTGGCTCTGTCACATCCCAATTGTGTTGCCTTTGGAGCTATTTAACTAAATTCTGGGCCTCAGTTGCCTAACCAATAAAATGGTGTTAATATTAATGCCTGTGTCATAGGGTTGTTGTAAAGACTGAGATAATTTTTGTAAAGACCTTAAGCATAGTACCTGGCACCTTGGGAACTTATAATAATAATATTAGCTATTGTTATCACAGTTTATTATCGGGTTCCTAGTCAATTAAGCCAATTTTTTGTTGCATTTCTGCCAAGCTGGCCTTCCTATGTATAAAAGTTACATTTATAATTTTACATTTTACCTTGTTGGTTTTGGTGAGACAAGCTCACCAAATAAATCCTTGTACTATCTGACATATTTGATGAGGTTTCTTCTCATTAGATCATGAATTAAAATTTTTGACTATGACAGTGCTGAGAACACAGCTCTGGCTTTCTTTCTATTAGATACTTCCCTCCAGGTTCTAAAGACTCCTTTGTCCAATGCTTTCTGGATTCCTTTGTTTCCAGTGAGCTACAAATCCAATCTACCTTTCTCTGTCTTGTCTCTAAGGATAATATGACTTTGTCACGTGTTGCAGAAATAAAATTATGCTATGTTTATTTACGCTGTTTCCTGATCTCCCATTAGAATTATCTATTAAACAAAATGGAGTTAATGTCACAAAAAGAAACACCCTGTTCTTAAGTGAACATACACTGTTTGTAGTATGCGTCTTTTCCAAGTATTTATAAACTGTGTGGGAACCAAGGCTTTGAATTCATGTAGAAACAGAATGTTGGCCTGGCAGCAAACCTGGGGTTCAGCATCCGCATTTCACAGATGAAAAGCTCAGGCTCAGAGAGCTTAAGGGAGAGAGTGCCCAGGGTCATATGCTACATATTTTCAGGGACTTGAGCTCTGGACACTACTTTAGAGTATTATGGAGCATTCATGACACCTAGTGGTCAACCACTCTTATGTGGATTGTGCGTCGCTCATAGCACAATGTCATTTAAAAGAATTTAAAATAAAATATAAATACCTTGTAATGACTCTATTAACCTACTATGTCTTTTAGGAAAGGATTGTTGATTCTGAGATTTAGTGGATTGTTGCAGTTTGAAAGATTGGCAGTAGAGGGCGCCAAGGGTTCATTCATTTACCTTGCCAGGAGGGTTTTGTTTTTTCTTCCTGGGATTTGTCCACCATCAAAATTTTGCACCATAATTTGGGCAGTGATTTTGTCTGAGTTGTTTACTGCTGTATCCCCAGTGCCTAGAACAGTGCTTGACATATAGTAGGTGCTGAATAAATATTTGTATAATTCATATTTATTATTATAAATAATCTCTCTAATACTTTTCCTTGGGCATTTAAAAATTCAAAGACAATGAAGACAATTCAAATACAATGAACAAAGTTGCCCTAATGTCCAAGGCAGTAGATTAATTTGAAGCACTGGCTCAAAATTTTACCTTCTGAATTTGGTATTTTAAAGTTCTGATAGTTGCAATATCATTTAGACATTAGTGACCAGCTTTTGTTACTTAATGATTGGCTACTGACTGGTCTGCTGGCAAAGTATTACATTGTGTTTTATTTTCCTCTGAATTCTCAGGTGAATTTCTAATACTTCTTCAGACTTTGAAGAGTCTCAAGGAAATACACGAGTAGAGATATTTGCCAAATTGTGGCGTATTTCATTTGAAGTAGGGAATTCTTCCCCACCAATATGAAGTTGTCTTAATACTCCCTGGGTCTCTAGAGGCGTTTTGTAGGGCAGTTTAAGGATTTGAGCCCGTGGGAACTGTACAGAGGAATGGGTTTCAACACTTGAAGAATTAAGACCATTTTGTTCCATTCTAATTCTAGAAGAGCATCCTAAATTTTCATGTAGTTGACATTGTAAAAATTATTTCCAGAATAACTGGCTATGTAAAAAGGCAATTGAATGTTCTTTGTGTCGCTTATGGCAGCTTGGTTTAAAAACCGGCTGTGACATTCTCTGGAGTGCTGTTAACCTCCAGACATTTAAAATGGCATAGTGGGAATATTGTGGAAAGAAGCATTTTAAAATTTGAAAATTCCCACAAAATCCATTATGCTTAAAACAGACTGTCATGCGAGGGTGACGGGTACCCTCTGATTCTTTTACTGCCTTCTGTTTGCACAGGTCAGCACCCCTGCACTTTAACCCCTCATTTCCATGCAACACAATCACTAGACACGCTGATCTCTTTTTTCATAGCACAAATTAGGAAGTATTTATTTAAATGGGTTAATGCTTTGCATTCTTGCTAATATTCCCCAAATATAAATTTTATGTGTGCCAAAATAATGAAAGTGGGTTTAGTACTTGGGTAATTGTTTTAAACACAACTTTTTAGGAAATAAAAATGAAACAATGGCAAACTTAAAGTAGATCTAGGGACTAACTTTTCTGAGTCACAAAGTATTTGCCTCTTTACTTGAATGAATTTTGTTTTGTATTGAACATTTTTGTTAGTGTACTGACTTGGAACAAAAACTGAAGAAATTGACCGAAGATTTGAGTTGTCAGCGACAAAATGCCGAAAGTGTCAGATGTTCTCTGGAACAGAAAATCAAGGAAAAAGAAAAGGAGTTTCAAGAGGTAAAGGAAATGGATTTGTGAGGAGGTTGTCCAAAAGGCTCTTGAGGGCTTTCAGTAGTTTGATCATGTGAAGCACGGAGCTGTTTATCTTAATTTGGGAAATTCTATTAGAGGTAATGCTTTGCGAGCAAAAAGTCGCTTGTCTTCCTTCACATTTTCATTTTTGAACTTCCTCCATCTTTCAGTTTTTAATGGAATGAGGGAATTAGGTACCAGAATATTTTTTTAGTCATGTTTTCTGATTTGTTTGAGGTCTGGTACCAAGTGGGAGGGATGATATTTCCTCTCTGGAACCCTCTGCTGTGAAGGAAGCTGCATCACACCCCAGTTGTTCTTAGGCCCGTGGGTTGGTGGCTGACCCAGAATGGCGTTTGTGGTGGGGAAGGAGGATGTCCTTCCACAGCTATCACCACCACTTTGGTTCTTTCAGGTGACTTAGCCTGAAGTATGTCGTACACATTGAGAGATGGTAGTCTTACTAAGAGTGACTGGAAATGTTACTGGGTATCCTGTCGTTGTCACACTTCATCGGGGGCATGTACTCCCTGTCCGTCTGACTTTGAGTCTGTCGTACGTGGTGTATGGCTTTTGATGTTCTGATCCCCTTTTTGAGTGTGTCTGTCCCAGCTGAGTGTGGCCGCCGCGGCTCGGTTCTTCTCTCTCACCTGGTCCTTCAGGATAGAGATGGCTCACTCGGGACCCTTTCCCTCCCCTCTGAGGCCTGGGTTGCATCACTGGGACCGGCGCTCAGGCTGCTCCTGTGACCGCCCTTTGACGGTCGCGTGGCTCCTTGCCCTCTCTGGTGCTGTCGGTACTGCCCGTCAGGGTGCGTGTCACCCCGTGGTCTCCCCTGCTAACTGTCACCGTCCTCTGTGTTGCAGGAGCTGTCCCGGCAGCAGCGGTCCCTCCAGACACTGGACCGAGAGTGCGCGCAGGCAACGGCCAGGCTGGGCCAGGAGCTGCAGCAGGCCCGGAGCGCCCATGGTGCCCTGCAGGCCGAGCTGGACAAGGTGGGTGGCCGTGCTGCCCTCCCCCAAGCCTTTTCCCTGACGCCTGCTTTCCTCCAACACAGATGACACGGGACGCTCTTAATAACGCTCCATCCTCACTTCCCTTCCCCATCACAGTGGAAAGCACACAGGACAGCCTGACTCGGTCCTCTCGTCCAGAGAAAGGGTGGGCTAGGGCTCCAGATCTGGCCTTCTGTGCAGGTCTCTGGTATTCTGGTGGGTCGTGTGACCAGGTGGGTGCTGGCCCAAGTAATTCATGCCCCTGAGTAGTTAAAGCACTGACAGTTGTAATCAGTTTACTTAAGACTCACTGCAAAGGTGACCTCCTCCAGTGTCACAGCTTGCCACACCCATCTGTGATGTCGGCCGGGACGTCTGTTCCGAACCTCAGCCCTGTGTGGACTTGATCTTCTTCGTGCCTGTGCTGTCACACTTCCCATGTGAGCAGCTCAGCTCCAGCTGTTTTTTTTTTTTTTTTAAACCTGCTCCTCCCTTAGTCTTCTTGTCCAGTAAATAGCAGTTCCGTTCTCCACATTGCTTAGGCCAAAAGATCATGTCACCTTCAGGTTTTCTTTTTCCCTCCACCTGAGGCTAGTCCATTAAAACTGTGGACTCTGCCTTTGTTTACACACACACGTGTTTGCATATGTATGTGTATACCTGTACGTGTATATGTTTATGTGTATGATATTTAGTATATTGAAGCATTTTTATGTTAAAATACAAATTCCATATAGAACAAATGTACAACTCAATACATTACTATATGGCACATTCTCTTATGACCGTTGTCTATGTCAGGACATAGAATCTAGTCACCCTTCCTAGAAACTTACCACCAGCTGAGAACACCTCCCTCCCTGCTGAGAATAAACCCAACTGTGATGTCTCTCTTGACATTTTCTACCGAATATAATGATTTTTATTTTTATTTTATTTTTTTAAAGATGACCAGTGAGGGGATCTTAACCCTTGACTTGGTGTTGTCAGCACCACGCTCTCCCAAGTGAGCTGCGGGTTGGCCCTAATGACAATTTTTCATATTCACTTTTTGGGTTCCATACCCTGGTCTCAGCCGCCATCCTCTGTCACCTGGATGACCGTCCTAGCCTTCTCCCTGCTCTCACTGCCTCTATAAATGGGCCCTCCCCTATAAACGGGCCTCCTTCCAGCCTGTTTTCAGCCAGCAGCCACAGTGAGCCTTTTATCGTGGAAGTCAGAGTATGTTGCTCCTCTGCTCGAAACTCTGCAGTCACTCCCCACCTCTCTCAGATGAAAGCCCGGTCCTTCTGCAGGCCTGTAGGCCCCAGGCGGCCTTCCCACCATCCCTCCCGCTCTCCCTCGCTCTGCTTTACACGTGGCTTCTTTCCATGGCTGAGCACGCACCGAGCACATGCCAACGGCTGCCCCCTCTTCCGGGGGTGCTTTCCCCAGAAGGACCTGCAGGGTGAGCGACTTTACTTCTTGAGCTTTCTGTCCTAGTGTCACCTTGCCAATGAAATCGCCTCTGGTCACCACATAATATCCCCACCCTCAAGCACTTCTCTTTCCTTTAGCTTGCTTCATTCTTCTCCATAGCCATATCATCTGACAGATGATACAGTCGTTTGCTTACTTTTACATCATCTTCCTTCTATCACTCAAATCTTGAGGATGGGGTTTTGTCTACAGCATTTAAGCGCTAAATATCTATCATTCTAAAGTGGCAGAACATATGCAGTAGCTCATTCTTTTCTTGGCCCATTCTGCCAAAGCGAGTGACGTATTTTCATTGACTCTTAATGTGTCAGGTATTTACCTGTTGTCAGGGTTAAATTTATTCCCTTAGTGTTTGCTTCTTTCTTTCCTAAAATTAAAGATTTACCATTTAAGTAGAGTCTCTTATTTTATGAAAAATATAGCTTAAAACCCTTAGGCTGGAGATAGAGCAGGACACACCGACTTCTCTTAGTGGAGGAATCAGGGATGAGGGGAGGAGCTGAGGTGGGGCGAGCTGACATTCATCCACCTCTCCCACACACGGAGCTGTCTGGAGTGCTTTCAGATACGTCCGTCTCTATCCAGCTGACTTCTCTTAGTGGAGGAATCAGGGATGAGGGGAGGAGCTGAGGTGGGGCGAGCTGACATTCTTCCACCTCTCCCACACACGGAGCTGTCTGGAGTGCTTTCAGATACGTCCGTCTCTATCCAGCCATCCAAGTTTGGTAAGGGGAAAAAAATCTCCCCTCCCCTTCTCAGGACAAATTCTTATTAACAGTTTAATGGGTGTCCTTCAAGGCCTTTTGAAAAATACATTTACAAACATACGATTGGGGTTTTTTGTTTTTGTCTTAACTAAAATGGAACATTCTTTTGGTATCGTCTGAGGATTGCTGTTATTGGATGTTTGTAGTGTATTTCACCGTCCCCTATTGATGGGTGTTTAGGTTTCAATGTTTTCTCGTTCCTTGCAGCCCTGTTTGTAATACCGCTGGGCCAGGTGTGTTGGTGTGTGTGTGCTCACGTGTCTGTAGGGAAGATTTCTGGATGTGAAATTGGTGGCTTACAGGCACATGTGTTCTAACATTTGATAGATAATGCCAGATTACCCTCAAAAAGGTTGTAGCAGTTTACTGTCCTGCCAGATATAAGAGGCCTGTGTCCTCCCATTCCTGCTGATCAGAGATAGCAGGGTTTTTAAACCTTTGCCAGCTAAGAAGTGAAAAATGTCATATTATCATTGTTTTAATTCACACCCCCTTGTTTACCACTGAAGTTCTTTTAGTAGCCACTTGTGGTTTTTTGTGTATAGTTTTGTTTCTATTCATTGCCCTTTTTAAAAAAACTTTTGTCGTTTCCTAAATTGAATTATAGATGTGCTTTATCCGTTGTATTATGGATATAATTTTTTTATTTGTTACATATATTGAAAATATGTTCTCACAGTCTGTTTTTTATCTCACCTTTTTTTTTTTTTTTTTTGGTTGCTTGTTCATATCTAGTTGTTTCACTTTTTTGTGGTTAAATATTTTTCCTTTGTGGCTTCCTCTCCAAACCCAGTCTCTTCTGTCTCTATATGCCGTTGCCAGGTGATGTCATAGGTTCACATTGTGGTGTTTTAGGTTAGATATTATGTCTCAATCAAAACAGTGATGGTTTGAAAAATAAAGAACATAAAAATGAAACTTTGCCCTTTTTTCCTCTTTGTAGGTCGTATCAGTCAAGCAACAGCTAGAAAAAAGTTGGGAAGAGTCTAAGCAGAAGCTCTGCCGAAGTGAACAGGCATTGCAGGCGAGTCAGGTCCAGGAGGATGAGCTGAGGAGGAGCAGTGAGGTGGGTGAGGAGCAGCGCTGAGGACTTCCCAGCGTCTGCCCAGGACCTTGCTGGCGGGTGCCAGAGAGTTGCTCCGTCACTGGCAGTAGTTTATGGTGACCGTGTGTACTTTTCTGTTTGCAAGAAGTGTTACAAAGTGTTCTGTCTGTAACCCATGATAGAATATAAACATCCCCTATATAATTAATAATATGCATCCAGCAACTGTAGGAAAACATGACTTGTATTAAGAACACATACTCCTTTTTCAAAAGATTCTTTTAGACCACCTGGGAGGTGGAAGGATGGAAGACAGAAAGGAAGAAATTTTCTAAATGGAAATAAACAAAATTGTTAATGGGAAGTATTGTTTAAAATCCTTTTCTGGGTGTCGGTTGCTGAGTCTTCCAATGTATTTGTTTTTTAGCGGCTGGTCAGCATGGGGATCCAAACCCTTGACCTTGGTGTCATCAGCACCCAAGTGAGCTATCTGGCCAGCTCGAGTGACCCAATATTGAAAGCCCATGGAAAGCATAGATTAAAGTAAACAAAAGTAATGCCATGTGTAGAGTTTCTAGCTTCAAAATTCTTATAAAAACGTCAAGTAATTGTAAATTACTCTGGCTTCAAAAGTGAACACTAACCTTTGTGTTCACCATGTGCAAGCACTGGTTGACAGAGTCTTTGGAGATTCACGTTTATCCTACAAAATGGCGGACGAGGGTTCCTAAATGGCTTGGATACAAGGTGTACCCGGATGTTTCTACTGCTAGGATTTTATCCATACATAGTTTAATTTGGCTTCTCTCTGAGTTTATTTAGTGGCCTGGAGTTTATTTTAAAGGGCTTGATTAAGAACCATTTAGGGACAGTTGATAGATTGAAACAATTAGAATAGAGCCATAAATCAACATCGTAATTTTAGGAAGAGGATCGACAGGAGAATCATAGAAGTTTCTTCTCCATCAAACCTCACAGGAAAGAATGTTTTTCCACTTATACTTTAAATGTTCTGTGATCATTTTTCTTTTTTTTTTTTTTTTTGTCTTTTGTCTTTTTCCGTGTCCGACAACGGATCGCAACCCTCAGTGTTGCCCCCGTACTGGACCGGGGACCGGCAACGGGTTTGCAACCCTCGGTGTTGCTCCCGCGCCTCGCTCAGCCAGTGAGCGGGAAC
>NW_007729117.1:135434-154027 GCF_000696425.1 Galeopterus variegatus
AACCCTCGGGCGGGAGCGCCGCCACGCTTCCCAAGCGGCGCACTTATCCAGTGCGCCACCGGGCCGGCCCCCTGTGATCATTTTTCATTACAGAGTCTGATCATTATAGAAAAAAAATTCTCTGTAAAGAATGGTTATTCATCCAGGTGAGGAAAGTCTAAATGTGTTTATGCCCACAGCTTTGCAGAGTGTATGACGATTGTAAAATCAGAATATCTGTTAGTAGGAAAGAGGCGGTTGTTGACTAGCTAGCCTCAAAAGGGTGATGTTGCTGGAGACGGGGCCGTGACTCTAGCAACCCAAGTGTAAGGAAACTTCACATCAGATGATGGTTTCATCAGTGAACATTTTCAGATGGAAGTGTTTGTTTCAGCAAAACAAATGTTTGCCTTTTGGCCAGTGGGGACCAACTAACAGATGCTTCTGCTAACATTTCCACAGGCAGACTGGCATCGAACTCTTCCCTCTGTGAGCCTCCCTTTCAGCCAGGAACTCTCCCACGACTCCACTGGCTGTCTGGTGGAAACATTTTGTAAAAGCAATCATCTGGTTAAAAGGGTCCAACGCTGTTAAAACGGCTTGCTTGGCCAAGTCGCAGTAGTGGGCTGGACATTGTCTTGCAGGTGTTTCTGAAGACTTGTTCATCCCCACAGGGTCTGTTTTGTCAGCTGTAGAGCGTCCTCAATTAACTCTAGCCTGTACTGAGCTGCAGGCATGTCATGTTTCACTTATATTTCACTGATTAATGGTCACATGAGGGCAATCATGTGAAAATGCCCAGCACAGGGTCTGGGAGTGAATTTAGTGTTTTTCTTAATTTACATTTTGTATGTGTATGCGTGTTGTCTGTTGAGGCCGATATCAAGCATTCAGAGGGTTTAGCTGGCTCTTGCATTTTGAATTGGGGCTGGGATCAGATAAGCAACTTACCCAGTTGGAGTGATGGTATAACTTAGTGGTGAAATGGTGGTGGCTTAGGAGTGAATGAGATCTGAAATTGCATTGCTTTTCTGCCACCTACCTACTGTGTGACCTTGAGACAATGACTTGCCCTTCTGAGTCTGACTTTCCTCATCTGCATAGAGGGACAAATAATACCCCTCCCTTTTCAAAGCTGTGATATGGCTAGGGCCATAGCTGCATGCTATTGTCTGGTTGGGGTTATTGTCAGACACCTGCCAACATGGCCAATTGTATTGCTATACGACTTGTATTGTTAAAGTAATTCATAACTAAAGCCAAAACATTTCATTATTTTAGTTATACTAAGTTTCCATTTGTACTGTCAGGGCTAGGGCTCAGACCCTTCAAACCCATTGTGCAGACTATGTCACCAGACCTCTCACATGCCAGGCTGGGTTACCAGACCACTCACACACAGGTCTGTGCTACATAATTGGGAAAGATCCTGGAAGCCATTGGGAGATTACATGAGCTTAGTCCTCGGCAGTAGCAGCAGCAGCAATGCCAGCAGAAGCGGCCTCTCAGGGCATCCGGGGCAGTTACCAGACCACTCACACACAGGTCTGTGCTACATAATTGGGAAAGATCCTGGAAGCCACTGGCAGATTACATGAGCTCAGTCCTCGGCAGTAGCAGCAGCAGCAATGCCAGCAGAAGCGGCCTCTCAGGGCATCCGGGGCCGCTGACAGCAGCATCCTCCAGCAGCAATTGTGGCCTCCTTGTGGTCCCTCTGGGGGCATCCCAGGGATGGGGAGCACTGTGGATCAGAGCCACTTTTCCTTTATACTTAAGTCCATAAGTTTTTACTTATGTCCATAACTTTATATTTATGTCCTTTATACATAAGTCCACTTGGGTGCACATATGCAGTTATTTTAGACAATAACCAAGGAACACCTGGGGGCTCATGCATATTTACATGAAATGCTTGGCAAGATTCTGAACATCTGAGGGGCCCTGACCATTTTTCTTCACTTTCCTTATAGCTGTATTCATGATTAAATAAATATTGCATATCAAGTGCTCAGCCCAGTGCCTAGCACACAAGTGCTCAGTAAATCACTGCAGCCCATCCGCTCATTGCTTTCACAACTGTTAGGACCTTTTGGTGTCAGCATTATTTTTTGTCACCTACACAGGCACAGAAAGACCAGGGGACAGTGCATTTGAGATTTTTCATATTTAAGATTTTGCCTGTCCTATTATTCTATTGCTCTGGGCATCTTTCTGCATCTAATTATAAGTACAAACAAGTTTAACACACTTATAGGTTTTGGATGCTGAAATAATGTGACATTTGTACTGAAATTTTCCTTGTCTGTGTTTACTGAACTAATGTGCTGCTCACAATGAGAAATTATCAGTACTGGAATACTGGAAATGTGATTTAATGGCCCAATCAAGGGTAAAGTTAACATTTAGTGTTAAAGTGAATGAAAGGTTTAGATAAGCTGTTCATCCAGCATCCAGTGCAGGCCTCCATAGTGTTGGGTGAGGCAAAAAAAAAAAAAACCTGTCATTTGCGTCAAGAGGAGAGAACACTTGCTTGGGGACCTTCCGAGTGTAGGGATCTGTGTTTATACACTAGGTCCTCTAAGGAGCTTGGTCTGGCAGGCAAGAATGAGAGGTATGGGGGGAACACATTCTTTGCCTCCATCCCTTTACAGGATAGACTTCGCCCCAGCAGGCACATATTAAGCTACAGTCACGGATGGGATCATGAAGTGCCACACAGTAGCTGAAATTTGTTTTGTCTGGCCCTAGGAAATGATGCTTCCCTTGCTGCTCCTAAACCGGAGTTGATCTGGGTGGAACTGCTTGCTAAGCTCTAATGCTGGCTCGTGGTTATAGGGATTTTGGTTGTGCTTTTCCAGAGTGGTGTCCAATTCCACAAATCACGTGAGGATGCACGAGCTACCTAGGAGAATATATCCTTGTGTGCTTAACTCATCGTTGATAATGAGCTACCCAATCAAGTCTTAAGTGGCTGTAGCATCATGGAAAACTAATTGCCGATGGATGGCAGCCTGCACATCCATTTTCTGATGTTCATTTTCTAAATTCTGGCCTTTTAAAATTCTTGGGTTGGTTATAGCCGTAGCATTATAAGCCTGCTGGGTCCCAGGATTGGCTGAACATTTCTTCGTTAGAAACAAATATTTACGGAGCTAATGCCAGAATAGAGACAGGCATGTTAATCTTTCCGTTGAGCTTACTATTCATTTAAATGTCTCCAGTATGGACAGAGAGGGATAGAGACCAAAAGGCGCATTAACCTAAGTTTCCCCTCCCTCTGCCAGCCCCTCCCTTCCTTTCCTCCTCTTTCTCATCTTCCTTCTTTCCTATTGAAATGCATCCAGCTTTGCATACTTTGTGTCTTTTCAGTTTTCTTGTCAAGCCTCCAGAGGTAGGTGTCATTTGATTTGATTAGTTTTTTTAGAGTAAGAAAATGTTTTCTAAGTTGCAAAATAAAAATGCTAAGTCAACCCAGGTAGTTACATTCTAGTGACTCTTTTATGTTGACCTCATTCAGCTGGTCTTAGCCTTGATCATGGCGATATGGCTACTGTAAAATTTTGGTAAGAAATACTACTAATTATACTCCATTACCCTCGTCAAAGTGCTTTAAGGTGTTTTTCCTTTCACATCTGTGATCTCATTTGAGGGGTGATTATTCTTAGCCTGAAGAACAAACAAGTGATTCCAGTTTCTATGGTTTAATGATTCTAATTTAAATCATAATGTTGTTCCTTAATGATTGTTCTTTGCAAAATTTAACACTGGTATGAATGTTAGCCTCTCAGTCTTGAGATCACTTGGAGGTGCCCTTTAGTTCTGATTGATATCTTAATTTGATAGTGTCAGTTTAGCTAGTGGTAGGGAGGCAGGATGAGGACACAGGAGACAGAGGAGTATAATAACTGCAACAGCTTCTGTCTTATTTTAATGATGAAGTGAATGTATATAAACGAACAGAGCAGCTGCCAGCAAGTTTTCAAGTACTTTCTACTAGTCAGATTCTCCCTCTTCTTGAATTTGGCTTTGCTACGTTGGTACCCATCTGCTGGTAGTAACCAGACTGATAATTGAAGGCAGCCTTCCAACACAGCATTGCCAGGGCCATCTGTTTTCTAACAGTGCAGTAGGGTTTTGGAGGATGGGTCTTAATTGTTTCTTTAAGATTCAGAAATTTCTGCCTGCTTCTCAGAGGGGTATTTTTGGTATTTATGAAATACCAAAAAAAAGTTAGCCTTGTGAATTTTTTCCCCTCAAGGATGTGAGACACTTGGTTTTGTCATTTAGCAGTGATAAATGTCAATTCCTTGTGGTTCAGAGGGTGTGCACAGTATAAGTTGAGATACTTACCAGCTGTAAAAGTCATTGGAAGTTTCAGGTACGAATAGAGTATTATAATGTTTATTATGTGAGTCTTATGTGGTTAATAAGCAATAGTGTTTTTATTTGGCATATAAACATCGCTTGGTTTTAAGATTCAGAAACACACACAGGTCTCTCTAGATAACAGAATGGAATTGCATATGCGTCTCTGCTACTTTATTGCACATTGGTGCGTGGATACTTATTTAATCAGGTACCCCAAAAAACCTGTTTTCACCGGGAAAGCTCAGATCCCGCTATTTGGAATTAATTCTTCCTCAGTGAACTAGCACTCTGATTTCCTATGACACAGTCAGTGTTCCATGTGTAAGTGATTGGCACCACATCTTCCCCCAATGGAGGGCAACTGCCCTGACTGCAGAGACTCTATCATATTTATGTCTGCATTTTTCATAATTCATATTTCAGCTTCCTGAACATTGTAGATTTACTTGGTAAACATTTATTGAAGGCAGTTTTACCCATAAAGAAGTGAACCTTAAGACGGTTTTGCAATGAAAAGTAAAACTTTATCATGTGAATTTTTGGTTTATTAACAGATCAAATCTTTGCAATGATATATTTGGTCATTCAGGTGTGATGGGAACATGGAGCATCAGTGTCTTGCTAGGGCAATTGTTGGAATCCTGCTGACCTAGCCAATTGTATTGCTAGGGCTAGAGCTCACAAACCCTTCAAACCTGTTGTACAGACTGGGTCACCAGACACCTCACATGCAGGTCCACGAGCTAGGTAATTGGGAAAGATCCCAGGAACCCTTGGCAAATGACACAAGCTCAGTCCTCAGTTTCCTCAGCTGCAACAGCAGTTTACAGCAGCCTCCAGCAGATCCAGCAGCAGCAGCAGCAGCAGCAGCAGCCTTGCTGTGGTCCCCCTGGGGGCATCCCGGTGCGTGGGGGGTGGTGCGTATGGATCAGAGACATTGTCCTTTGTGCTTAAGTCTGATAACCCAGGACGCCTGGGCGCAAGTCAGACAACCCAGGCACTCCTGGTTGCACATGTGCAATTACGTTAGACAATAACCAAGGAACACCTGGGTGCACATGCATATTTACATCAAATGCTTGGCAAGATTCTGAACATCTGAGGGCCCTGACCATTTTCCTACATTTTCCCTACAGTCTGTTTTTGAGGGTCTTGTAAATAGGATTTTCCTGATGAGCTACTCTTTAACAGGCATATGAACAACCAGAAGGTTCGAAGAATACATTTCTTGAAGGAAAAAGATTATCATCAGATTTGGGTTTTGTGCTTTGTTTGGACTTCTATTCATAACATGATTAAAGTAAGATTATCTAACTTCATTAGGTACTCGAAGGGAAAGTGTGGTTCCTCCCCTAGTTCTGCTAGGTACCTTTATTAAGGTGTAAATCATAACTTTCTTGGGACACACAAACAGTTCTGCTAGGGACCTTTATTAAGGTGGAAATCATAACTTTCTTGAGCATTTGTTTTGATGATAACCAACTAAATGCGTGTTTTAGGACCTCTGCTAGGTACCTTTATTAAGGTGTAAATCATAACTTTCTTGAGCATTTGTTTTGATGATAACCAACTAAATGCGTGTTTTAGGACCTGAAGAAGGAGAACAACCTCCTTAAGAGTCAGTGTGAGCAAAAGGCCAGAGAAGTCTGCCACCTGGAGGAAGAACTCAAGAAAGTCAAGCAGTGTTTAAACCAGAGCCAGAATTTTGCAGAAGATATGAAAGGTGAGTACATTTGGTGTTTTAGAGTTAATTTCCTAAGCTATGATTGCCGTGAGGGAGGATGGATGGCATCAGCACGTAGAAAATCTTCTGTGAATTTCTCCGTGTGTCCACCCAGAAAGATATCTGCGGTCGATGTAGAGAAGAGTTTTTTCCCTTTTCCACTTTTAGTTTCCAGAGTGATAGTTGGACATGCTTTAATTGGAGCATATTGAGTCCCAAAGTGCCTGATTTTTAGCCCTTTGAAAGCAGAAGTGTAAATATTTTCCATGCAAAGCTAAATTGTTGGTGCTGCCTTACCCAGGGTGCTCTTCTGTGTCTCAAGTGTTTGTTATTCACATCCAGGCAGCCCATTTCCCACTCCCTGCTGGTAATGGAAAACCCTATATCAAATGCATATTTCCCAAGTCCTTAGTGACCATTGTTTGTTGATGACTTACTTGACTGATTTTATTTCCTTACTTTAAAGCCAGAGAATTATACTACACACACCAAATGTGAACTACCATTAGTTTCACTATGTCTTTCTTATGTTTACATTTATTTTCTCACCTGGGATGTTTGTGCATCTAGGGTTTCTTTTAACTCTGACCTGTGGAATGTGCGCTGCAGTTCTCTGTGACTGTCTTCTCTCTTAAATTCCCATCTCCCCAAGACAGCTTTCATCTTTCCACTGCAGCAGGTGGAAATGTGAGCCTTCAGCTTTCTTGAAGAACTTCCTTTCAGGGAAGGAGTGGCTAGCGCAGTTTTCAGTGTTGGTCAATCAGTGTCATTGTTTGAGGTCTGCACAAGCAAAGTGGATTGAAACCCTCCACAAGCCAGCAACTCTCAGTAGGAAGATTGAGATTAGCGGGTTAGGAATGTGTATTGTTTTCCACTTAGTGTAATGTCTAAGCTTGTAATACATGCTGCCTTTACCATCTGCTATTCATGTTCTCAACTTTCATTCTTTCCCAGTGAACTTGAGAAACACGAAACCTTCTCATCTCTGCTTAGTTAAAATTTGTGGTTCTTCTCAACTAGGAGGCGTAGAGGTCAGTCACTGGGCAGAAAACACCGTGGTAATGGAGTTTGAAGAACCTTCCCGATGATTCTCATATTCATAGACCACCTCCCTTACAGTGAGGGTCTGGGATGTGGGGGATATCATTCCTCAGGAATACTCACTGGTAGCCCTGAGACTTACTAAAATGTAGCATCATTTAGTCTTTTCTACTTAAGCCTAATGTGGATTTTTGGCTAAAATGGTAGAGTAGTTATTTACTTTTGTGGGACATCAGAATTACTCCGGAGTGAAGTGGGATATTCTAATTTATTCTCGTGTTGTTCTTGTCCAGTTTTATCTCTTTGAATAAATATTTCAGAAGATGGAAAAAAATACACACACATATAAATACATACAAACAAAAAAAGGAAGTTTCAAGTGCTTAGAAAAATAATTCCTGGGTATTTTATACCAGCAACAGTCTATTACACTGGTAGAAAGAAGATTAACACATGCATTGCTATCCTCAAAATTATCATTTCTCTCACTCTTTTTATATACCCTTGGATATCGTAGAGTGATCTGCTTTCTAGGAGGTAACCTGGTAATAATGTCAATTTAGAGTTTATAATTTTTGTAAAATAAATATTTATTAAAAACATTGACAACTTTTTTTTTTTTTTTAACAGCCAAGAATACCTGTCAGGAAACCATGTTACGAGATCTTAAAGAAAAAATAAATCAGCAAGAGAACTCCTTGACTTTAGAGAAACTAAAGCGTGCCGTGGCTGATCTGGAGAAGCAGCGAGATTGTTCTCAAGACCTTTTGAAGAAAAGGGAACATCACATTGAACAACTGAATGATAAGTTAAGCAAGATGGAGAAAGAGTCCAAAGCTTTACTGAGTGCTTTGGAATTAAAAAAGAAAGAATATGAAGAATTGAAAGAAGAGAAAGCTCTTTTTTCTAGTTGGAAAAGTGAAAATGAAAAGCTTTTAAGTCAGATGGAATCAGAAAAGGAGAGCTTGCAGAGTAAAATTAATCACTTGGAAGCGTGTCTCAAGATGCAGCAAATAAAAAGCCACGAATACAATGAGAGAGTAAGAACACTGGAGATGGAAAGAGAAAACCTAAGCGTTGAGATCAGAAACCTTCACAATGTGATAGATAGCAAGTCTGTGGAGGTGGAGACACAGAAGCAAGCTTATGTAGAACTACAGCAGAAAGCCGAGTTCTCAGATCAGAAACATAAGAAGGAAATAGAAAATATGTGCTTGAAAACTTCTCAGCTTACTGGACAAGTTGATGATCTAGAACACAGGCTTCAGTTACTGTCAAGTGAAATAATGGGCAAAGACCAGCGTTACCAAGAGTTGCATGCTGAATACGAGAGCCTCAGGGATCTGCTAAAATCCAAAGATTCTTCTTTGGTGACAAATGAGGATCTTCAGAGAAGTTTTGTAGTTTTTGAGCAGCAGGCTGCTATGAATAATTCCTTTGCAAATATAAATGGAGAACAAGGAAGCATGCCTTCAGAAAGAAATGAATGCCATTTAGAAGCAGACCAAAGTCCAAAAAATTCAGCTGTCTTACAAAGTAGAGTTCTTTCACTTGAATTTTCATTAGAATCTCAAAAGCAGATGAACTCTGATCTGCAAAAGCAGTGCAAAGAGTTGGTGCAAATCAGAGGAGAAATAGAAGAAAATCTCATTAAGGCAGAACAGATGCATCAAAATTTTGTGGCTGAAACAAGTCAACGCATTAGTAAGTTACA
Source organism: Galeopterus variegatus (assembly GCF_000696425.1). Taxonomy (NCBI): domain Eukaryota; kingdom Metazoa; phylum Chordata; class Mammalia; order Dermoptera; family Cynocephalidae; genus Galeopterus; species Galeopterus variegatus. Next base: position 144,260 of record NW_007729117.1, read on the forward strand.
GGAAGACACTTTTGTTCATCAGAATGTTGTTGCTGAAACTTTAGTTGCCCTTGAGAACAAGGAAAAAGAGTTGCAACTTTTGAATGAAAAATTAGAAACTGAGCGAGTAGAGATTCGAGAATTAAAAAAGAGCAACCATCTACTTGAAGATTCCCTGAAGGAGCTACAACTTTTATCTGAAACCCTGAGCTCAGAGAAAAAGGAAATGAGTTCCATCATTTCTCTAACTAAAAAAGAAATCGAAGAGCTGACCCAAGAGAATGGGACTCTGAAGGAAATTAATGCAACCTTAAATCAAGAGAAGATGAACTTACTCCAAAAAAGTGAGAGTTTCTCAAACTGCGTAGATGAAAGAGAGAGAAGCCTTTCAGAGTTATCTGATCAATTCAAGGAAGAAAGAATTATTTTACTAGGAAGATGTGAAGAAGCCAGAAATGCATTTGAGGATCTAAGTGAAAAATACAAAGCAGCTCAAGAAAAGAACTCTAAATTAGAATGCTTGCTAAATGAATGCACTAGTGTTTGTGAAAATAGAAGAAATGAGTTGGAACAGCTAAAGGATACATTTGCAAAGGAACGCCATGAATTCTTAACAAAATTAGCTTCCACTGAAGAAAGAAACCAGAATCTAATGCTGGAGTTGGGGACAGTGCAGCAGGATCTGAGATCTGAGATTATAGATACCCAAAACAATTCCAGGAGTGAGGCTGATGGTTTAAAGCAAGAAATCATGACTTTAAAGGAAGAACAAAATAAGATGCAAAAGGAAGTTAATGGCTTGTTACAAGAGAATGAGCAGCTGATGAAGTTAATGAAGACAAATCGCAAACATCAAAATCTAGAGTTGGAACCAATTAGGGACTCTGTGGAAGAAAGAGAGAGTGAGATAAATAAACATAATTTCCAATTTCAGATGGATCTTGAAGATAAAGACATTTCTGTAGACAGCTATAATGCACAATTGGTACAATTAGAAACTATGCTAAGAAATATGGAATTGAAACTTCAGGACAGTGAGAAGGAGAAGGAGTCCCTGCAGCACAAATTACAGACAATTAGAGGAGAATTAGAAACTAGAAATTTGCAACAAGACACTCAGTTGGAAGAAATGAGTGGCCTGAGAGACTGTGAAATAGATGCAGAAGGAAAGTATGTTTCAGTGCTTCACGAGCTGTCAGCAAGTCAGAATGACAATGCACACCTGCAGTGCTCTCTACAGACAGCGATAAACAAGCTGGAGGAGCTAGAGAAAATGTGTGAAATACTGCAGGCTGAGAAGTTTGAACTAGTATCTGAGCTGAATGATTCAAGATCAGAATGCGTCACAGCAACTAGTAAAATGGCAGAAGAGTTAGAGAAACTAGTAAGTGAAGTTAAAATGTTAAATGATGAAAATGGTCTTCTGCAAGGTGAGTTAGTGAAAGAAATGCCAGGTGAATTTGGTGAACAACAAAACGAGAAGTTTGTGTCCTTGAATCCTCTGGACGATAGTAATTCCTATGAGCACTTGACACTGTCAAGCAAAGAGGTTCAAATGCAAAATTAGCTTCCACTGAAGAAAGAAACCAGAATCTAATGCTGGAGTTGGGGACAGTGCAGCAGGATCTGAGATCTGAGATTATAGATACCCAAAACAATTCCAGGAGTGAGGCTGATGGTTTAAAGCAAGAAATCATGACTTTAAAGGAAGAACAAAATAAGATGCAAAAGGAAGTTAATGACTTGTTACAAGAGAATGAGCAGCTGATGAAGTTAATGAAGACAAATCGCAAACATCAAAATCTAGAGTTGGAACCAATTAGGGACTCTGTGGAAGAAAGAGAGAGTGAGATAAATAAACATAATTTCCAATTTCAGATGGATCTTGAAGATAAAGACATTTCTGTAGACAGCTATAATGCACAATTGGTACAATTAGAAACTATGCTAAGAAATATGGAATTGAAACTTCAGGACAGTGAGAAGGAGAAGGAGTCCCTGCAGCACAAATTACAGACAATTAGAGGAGAATTAGAAACTAGAAATTTGCAACAAGACACTCAGTTGGAAGAAATGAGTGGCCTGAGAGACTGTGAAATAGATGCAGAAGGAAAGTATGTTTCAGTGCTTCACGAGCTGTCAGCAAGTCAGAATGACAATGCACACCTGCAGTGCTCTCTACAGACAGCGATAAACAAGCTGGAGGAGCTAGAGAAAATGTGTGAAATACTGCAGGCTGAGAAGTTTGAACTAGTATCTGAGCTGAATGATTCAAGATCAGAATGCATCACAGCAACTAGTAAAATGGCAGAAGAGTTAGAGAAACTAGTAAGTGAAGTTAAAATGTTAAATGATGAAAATGGTCTTCTGCAAGGTGAGTTAGTGAAAGAAATGCCAGGTGAATTTGGTGAACAACAAAACGAGAAGTTTGTGTCCTTGAATCCTCTGGACGATAGTAATTCCTATGAGCACTTGACACTGTCAAGCAAAGAGGTTCAAATGCACTTTGCTGAATTACAGGAGAAATTCTCATCTTTACAAAGTGAACACAGAATTTTACATGATCAGCACTGTCAGATGAGCTCTAAGATGTCAGAGCTACAGTCCTATGTTGACACATTAAAGGCTGAAAATTCAGTCTTGTTATTGAATCTGAGAAATTTTCAAGGTGACGAGGTAAAGGGGGTGAAGCTGGAACCTGAGGAGGGACTCATTCCATCGCTGTCATTCTCTTGTGTAACTGACAGCCCTAGTTTTACAAGTTTGGTAGAGTCCTCTTTTTACAAAGATCTTTTAGAACAGACAGGAGAAACATCTTTTTTGAATAATTTAGAAGGGAGTGTTTCAGCAAACCAGTCTAATGTAGATGAAGTATCTTGCAGCAGTCCGGAGGAGGAGAATCTGACCAAGAAAGAAATCCCATCGGCTCCAGTGAGGAGTGTTGAAGAACTTGAGACCCTCTGTCAGGTGTACCTGCAGTCCCTCAAGAATCTAGAAGAGAAAATTGAAAGTCAAGAGATTATGAAAAATAAGGAAATTCAAGAGCTCGAACAGTTATTGAGTTCTGAAAGGAAAGAGCTTGACTACCTCAGGAAGCAGTATTTGTCAGAAAATGAACAGTGGCAGCAGAAGCTGACAAGCGTGACTATGGAGATGGAATCCAAGTTGGCAGCAGAAAAGAAACAGACGGAACACCTGTCACTTGAGCTGGAAGTAGCACGACTCCAGCTACAAGGTCTGGACTTAAGTTCTCGGTCTTTGCTTGGCGCTGACATTGAAGATGTAAGTACCTGGGATTTACATGCTGGGATTTATTTCTCTTTCTCTGTTTACATGACTAGTTGGCACTCAGTAAATGCTGAATTGAAATCTACATTAAATCTAAAAGTAATTTTAGGGTTCAAGGAAACAAAATGAACCAAGTTTTTTTCCCAAACAAGCCAGAATTCTCTGTTTACATGACTAGTTGGCACTCAGTAAATGCTGAATTGAAATCTACATTAAATCTAAATTAAAGTAATTTTAGGGTTCAAGGAAACAAAATGAACCAAGTTTTTTTCCCAAACAAGCCAGAACTTTAGGAAAATAAGTGAACCTATGGCAGAAGTCCGTGATTTGGCATCAGCCATTTGAAGAGAAATTAATTTCTTTATTAAATGCATAATTGTTTAGTTGCTTATAACTTCATCCTTTCTAGTGTACCCGCCTAGCTGATGCTGTGTGGTTGATGAGTCTCACTTGCTCCCCTCTGTCCCTGTCTGTGAGGGAGGCGGCCAGGTCATAGTGAGGAGGCAGCGTATTTGTTACGACAGCACATCCCCTTCTTACAGATGAGAGGAACCTGACACTCAATGGGTAGTTTATCCAAGAATGCTCATAGAAAGTGCTGGATCAGTGACTTAGTCCTCAGGCTGGGAGTCTGGTCAGGAAACCTTACTTATTCTCTTATTAAAGAATGTCATAGACACTTGAAGATGGAAGTCGAGCATTTTGTATGGAATATGTTAGCCTCTTATTTGATAATCACAAAGAGAAATTTTATTTAGGCTACCTAGAATATTCCTAGCAAGGAGGAAAATATGAAATCTAAATATGTTACAATTTAGTTGATAAGATTGCTGATCTGGAGGGTTTGTCTTCATGATAAATACCTTACCCAGTGCCTTGCTCAGGGGGGCACCTACTGAGTCTTTAATTGTGTTGAATATTTGGTTGGAGAGAGAACGATGTGGGAGATATGCCATTTGAAGGGCTGCGTTTAGAAGAAGCCAGACATGAGTTTCTATAAAATAATAATTAAGCCTATTAATTTCATTTTGATTTTTCTTGAAAAGTAAGATGCATTCTTGTTATTTGTTATAATTACAGGCTGTTCGGGGCCAAAACAATAGCTGTGACATAAAAGAATCAGAAGAATATGCTTCAGAAACTGCAGAGAGAGCACCCAAGCATGGCATTCATCAGATTTGTGGTGAAGATGTCCAGCAAGACCTCAGTCCAGAGACTGAGGAAATAAGCGAGACTGGGGCAGTTGAACTTGCAAGAGAGCGGTCCTGGGAGCCCTCCTCAGAAACCAACTGTGAGGCTCCAGCAGAAGATAAAACCCAGGGCTGTGCAGACTGCATTTCTGAATTGTTGTTTTCTGGTCCTAATGCTTTGGTACCCATGGATTTTCTGGGGAATCAGGTAGCCATCCAGAATCTCCAGCTGCAAGTGAAAGAGACATCAAGTGAAAATTTGAGATTACTTCATGTGATAGAGGACCGTGAGAAAAGACTTGGAAGTTTGCTAAATAAAATAAAAGAGTTAGATTCAAAACTCGACTTACAGGAAGTACAACTAACAACCAAGACAGAAGCCTGCAGAGAACTGGAAAAAGTAGTTGAGAAACTTAAGAAAGAAAATTCAGATTTAAGTGAAAAATTGCAATCCTTTTCTTGTGATAACCGGGAGTTATACCAGAGAGTAGAAACTTTGGAAGGCCCCAATTCACGATTGGACACAGGCACAGATAAATCGTCATATGGAGTTATTGAAGATAATATAGCCAAGGTGAATGGCAATTGGAAGGAGAGATTTCTTAATGTGGAAAATGAGCTGAACAGGAAAAAATCAGAGAACGCTAGCATTGAACACCACATTCTCTCTGGGGAGGCTGACTTAGTACCAGTTCAAGTGGAGAAGCTAAGTTTAGAGAAGGACAATGAAAATAAGCAGAACGTTATTGTCTCTTTTGAAGAAGAACTCCGTGTGGTCACAAGGGAAAGAAACCGACTTCATGGAGAGTTGGATGCTGTGTCAAAACAAAACAAAGACCTGGACCGGATGTCTGCAATGATGAGGGAGAAAATACAAGAGCTGGAGTCTCATCAAGGAGAGTGTCTCCGTCATGTTCAGGAGGTGGAGGCCGAGGTAAAGGAGAAAACAGGGCTCCTTCAGACTCTGTCCTCCCGGGTGAGCGAGCTGTCGAAAGATAAAGCTCATCTCCAGGAGCAGCTGCAGAGCCTGGAAGAGGACTCACAGGCACTGTCTTTGGTAAAATGCGAGCTGGAAAACCAGGATACTGGTTAGGATCAGAAAGGATCCTCTCATCCTGCCCTGCCTTTTTTCCTTTAGGAGAAAAAACTTTTGAAGATATTGGTGTAATTATGACCCACAGAGCACTCATGGCTACTGGTTAGGATCAGAAAGGATCCTCTCATCCTGCCCTGCCTTTTTTGCCTTTAGGAGAAAAAACTTTTGAAGATATTGGTGTAATTATGACCCACAGAGCACTCATGGCTTCCAGGATGTGTCTTGGGGATTTTTGCTTTCATCTCTCTCTTTTATATCGTCTGTGTGCAGTCTCCTGTTTTGTCATCCGATGATTGAAGGGAAGACCTCCTATCAAGAACCTTAATTGTTAAAGGAAAATTAAGTTTTGGGCCCCATATGCTTACCTACTGAACTAAGAAAGTGATATCTCTGTGCAGTCTCCTGTTTTGTCATCCGATGATTGAAGGGAAGACCTCCTATCAAGAACCTCGATTGTTAAAGGAAAATTAAGTTTTGGGCCCCATATGCTTACCTACTGAACTAAGAAAGTGATTCCCTCAAATTAAATTTTAACTGGACAAATATTAAAAGAAAGGTGTGTCCAGAAAATGCAATTGTCACTCTGTATTTTCCAAGCATTTCAGGGTTTTGTACACCGTGCAAGAGATGGCAGTTAGTGTAGAGATGATGACAAACTATGCCAGTCTGTTTCACCTTCAGGGGGCAAGTGCCAGTAGAGCTTTAACTGGTCCTAACTACTCATAGGCATGTTTCTTGCAGATTAGTATGGCATTGGGGGATTAACAGAGATTCAAGAACTGATCAAAATCTAAGACACTTCCTAATACGATATTCTCTGAGGTTTAATTCAAGTTAATACCTTTATGAAGGATTTTAAGACTTAGTAACATTATCTTTTCTTGTTCCTTTCCTTATTGCTGTCAGTTATTAAATCTTCACTGAGAAGAAAGGTAAGCTTACCAGTAGGTTTTGAAAATGTGTAGTTGACTGAATTATTAAAGGGGGGATTAGCCAGGTTCCAATTTATTATTGCAGGCTAAAGGAAATGTGATGAATATGTTGTATCAGAGCAATTAATTCAATCAAAACAATCAGAAGCAGATCTTGACAAAAGATTAAATTTCAGGTAAACACAATGACCGCAAAGGAAACAGAACTGCAGAGAGAAGTGCATGAGATGGTGCAGAAAATGACAGAGCTGGAAGAATTATTTAGTGGAGAGAAGAACAGGCTAACTGAAGAATTAAAAGTACTGTTGCATGAAGTAGAGAGCAGCAAAGTAAGTTTCTCTGTGACAGATTCATTACGCCGTGATAATTCAGTGTGTATACTCTCCTTGTGGGTTTTTGTAAGATCTTCTGTAATGTGCTAAACTCTTCTTAGCTCTTGAAAAAAGAAACCCAGAGCTTATATCATGTTCAGGCTTACAGTAATCTCCACCACCCAGCACTGTCAGGAACGCAGAGAAGTCATGAGAGCCTCTGAAAACATGCAAATACCTGTCTTTAAGCCCAGGCATGTTTTCATAGAAGATGACCCTTGGACCACATTAACTCATATCAGAAATAGATTTCATGCAGCTTTCAATAGATTTATCTGCTTTCCTAGCCTGCCACAGATTACAAGCTGGAATGTTGCTAGATACATTGATCTGCTGAGAGCTAACAAAGTAACAGAAGGAAATTCACAGTGGAATGTGAAGTTAGAGCAGTCTTGGGGTGTTCTTTTAGGGCTGGGTTAGTGAGACACATCTATAACATTTGGGCTATCACTCCCAATGCTGTTTCCATAGCAGATGCTGCTAATTTGTGGCCTCCCTTTCTCCTGAATCTCCTAACACTGTGTCCTAGGTAGCTGCTACCGTGCAGGCAGAGCTGCCAGATGAAATGCAACCTGTCTGCCAAACCTGGTTAAACTATAAACATTCCTATGTCCATATAGTCCTCATACGACTTCATCCCCAAGTAGTACTTAGAAGAGGACAGCAAAATTAAAGATAGTTGTTATTGTGACCCTGAATCACAAAAAGTTGAATGATATGTGTAATATCCTGTAGAAGGAGTTGATGTTCTTTTCTTTAAATGTAGTATTTAATCTACAAAAATGAGAAGTTTTGGCATTTAATCTTAGCACTTGACTTAGGGCATTTTCTGGCAATGCAGCATGGAAGGAGTTCCTATCAATAATATTTGAGTACTGCAACTGCTGAGATCTCCTTTGGTACCAAGCAGCTTGGGAGTATCCCAAGTATATTGTTATTTGTTATTTCATTTATGGGCTCTACTAGGAGGAAAATCTGAATGTTTGGACTCAGGTCCGTACACATGTGTGTGTGTGTTTGTAATGGCTTTATATTTATTCATTTATTCGTTCTGTAAGTGGTAAGTGCTACTAAGGTCAGGGGAGAGGATGCTGAACCATGGCCATCCTGTGGCTCCTGCAGTGATAGATCTTATAGTGTAGACACACAATAAATCATGAAATAGGAAGTCTATGAAATAAAGTGGTAAGTGCTAGAAAGGAAAGAAATAAGATTCTTTGCTGCAGAATAATTGGGAAGTGGGGGTGCGGGGTAGGGAACAACGTAATTTAGATAAGGTGGTCAGAGAATGTCACCTGCAGGACGAGTAGTCAGCCGTTTAAAGAATGGTCTTCTAGGTCTGGAGAGCAGTGTGGTGCAAGTTCTGAGATTAGAAAGATCTTTATTTCTTAGAAAGGCAAAGGAAGCCACTGTGGCTAGAGCCCAAGGGAAGTGACCTGAGGAGAGATTGGAGGGGTAGGAGTGCTGTTGGAGGTTTAGGGCAGGAGTGTTAATTTGGCTAGTTCAGCATATAGGTAGTATTTACAACTTATGGGAATGGTAGAAAATACAGATGGAGAATAGAAGGTAGCTCAGGGCCTAGCCCAGAGGAACTCCAGCACACAGCATGAGGTGGAGGAGAAAGAGCCAGCAGAGGAAACTGAGGAGTGTTGAAGAGTCAGACTAGGTGGGTGTCGTGTTCTAGAAGTCAAGAGTGGTCAGCAGCACCAGGCACTACACATTGGGTGGGCAAGACAAACCCTGCAGAGTGCACCTCGAGTTTGCGATGTGGGGGCTGATAGTGGGAGGCTGCCTCAGGAGGAGCTGGGGCAGAATCAGACAGAATGGGTTGAAGGGTGAATGGAAATGAGGACGTGGACAGAGACAGCCCTCGGGTCAGGTGTGAGGACACAGATGCCCCCAGGGTTGGGGTTTTGTCAGTCCTTCACAGAGAAAGGAAAGGGGAGTCAAGCTGAGGGCATCTGGAAGGAAACACAGTGACTGAACGTGGGGAATGAGCTGGTCAAGGAGGACAACTTGGTCTGGAGGGACTGAGTGTGATGGTGGTGGTGCGTCTGTTGATAAGGTCAAGGAACTGTTGTGATGGAAGAGCTGGAGCAAGCCCGCAAGCATGGGAGGGTGTGGTTGCAGAGTGGTTTAGTTAAGTCAGGGTTTCAGGGATTCTGTGGTCTCTGGATGTGTCTCAGTGGATGTGACCTTGGTTGGGCTGGAGCAGAGGAAGGTGTCACTGGAGATGAAGTTGCAACTTAAGGTGAGCACATTGCTAGGGATTATTGCTTTATTCTATGTAGATTTTGTCTCGCTCATAAACTATTGTTTTCCACAGTACTCATTATTTCCTAATGATAGATATCTGTGTTCTCGGTGAGCACATTGCTAGGGATTATTGCTTTATTCTATGTAGATTTTGTCTTGCTCATAAACTATTGTTTTCCACAGTACTCATTATTTCCTAATGATAGATATCTGTGTTCTCAATTATGATGAAGCACAATTATGGTTTTTATTACTTTTTCTCTTTAGGGTCAATTGCAGGAGCTTATGCTAGAAAATAGTGAATTGAAGAAGAGTCTGGATTGTGCATACAAAGACCAGGCAGAAAAGGAAAGGAAAATGAGAGAAGAAATAGCTGAGTATCAGCTGCAGCTTCAGGAAGCAGAAAAGAAGCACCAGACTTTGCTTTTAGACACAAACAAACAGGTAAAATATGGCGTTTGGTTACTGGAGAAGGAGGAGAGTGTGTGTTAACCATGCTAATAAAGCTTTTTTTTTTTGCAAGGTCAATATTCTGAATTGTTATGCTGAATAATAATTCTGAATTATTATGCTGTATGATCTTATAGAGGGTCTCATGTTTTTTTTTTTCCTTTTTGTCTTTTTTCGTGACCGGCAACGGATCGCAACCCTCAGTG
>NW_007729117.1:154483-157524 GCF_000696425.1 Galeopterus variegatus
GGCGGGAGCGCCACCACACTCCCAAGCGGCGCACTATAGCAGTGCGCCACTGGGCCGGCCCAAGGGGGTCTCATGTTTTAACTTCACTATCTTTTCTCCAGTTACCTGTCTTACGAGGGGTCTTCAGAAAATTCATAGAAAAATAGAATTAAAAGATAGTATGAATCTTTCCATGAACTTTTTGAAGACTCGTATTTTATCACTTGATTTTTTTAAAAATATGTTTCCATCTTGAAGTAGAGTAATGGGAGAGTTGCAAAGATTATTTTTTTGTTTTTCTTAAAATTTTTTTAGCTGAGTCTCCTGGCTAAAGTAACATTTTTCTGCCCTAGTACGAAATGGAAATCCAGACATATCGAGAGAAACTGACTTCTAAAGAAGAATGTCTCAGCTCACAAAAGTTGGAGATGGACCTCTTAAAGTCTAGTAAAGAAGAACTCAATAACTCTTTGAAAGCTACCACTCAGATTTTAGAAGAATTGAAGAAAACCAAGGTATGTTCACTTCTCATTGCTTTGTGACTTAGAATGGTTGGGACAGACGGTAGTACTTTTAATGGTATAGAATTAAGTGCTCTTGTTTTAGTTTTATGAAAATCTTTTGTAGTCAGAGATTATACCATTCATCAGTTCTCTGCTGAGTTATGTTAAGAAAAATCAGTGGATGGTCTGTAGTCTCATAGCCTGAATGAACTTAATCCTCTCCAGCTAAAGGATGTTAAAGGCTTCTTGAGATGGTCATGAAGATCAATTGACATAGTAGATCAGGGCAGGATGCTCCAGCTATAGAAAACAATTTGGACAGAACTTTGGACAGTTCCAAAGTCTTGCTTGATCGGTCTCCAAGTTCACTGTCACCAAACCCAGTTTCCTGTGGCTTATCAAGGTATGGCAAAGCACCTTGGTTAGGTACACATATGTGGATATTCTCCTCTTCTCCACGCAAGGATCATAAAACTTTTTTCTTTAGGAAAAAAGGAGGTAAACCACTCTTCAGGTTGTCACTCTGAAGATGATGCTACAGTGATTCTACCTGGCAAAGGAGGTGTTTAGATTTCTACAGATATTTTTCATGAATGAATACTACCCAGAATATGTAATAATGGACCTGGAAAGTAAATATCTTCCAACAAAGGTCACTACTTATTGGACGACTTAAATTTTAAAAATTATGATAGTTATTGAATATTTGCAAACAGAAGGCTAGGTATAGGCTTATTATGTTTATAGTTATTACATAGCTATCAAGGTTAAGGAAATTTATCAATTAAATATGAACTGATAAAATTCAAAATAGCATTAAGTGATTAAAAATTTTATGCTCCTACCAAGTGAGAGATGTTGGATTTAATAATAAAAAGTAGCAGCTTCAGGTCTACTTTTTTTTCCTTCCTTTTTTTAAAAGTTAAAAAAAATTTTTTAAAAATTTTACTGTCTTTCAGGTCTAGTTATTTTCCACTTTTTAAATCTTTGACAGTATGTCTATTCATATGCATATGATGTATAAATTGGTACATTGTTTGCTAGTAGAATCTGTTCAGATCTCATATAATTTTAATGAGGTACCAGTTGATAGGCACTGTTGGAATTGAATTAAATGGATCTCTAATCCAGTGATGGTTGGAATCAGAAATACAAAGTTCTGAAAGTGTAGATTTACTGCAACATTGCCCATAAATTATTTCAAGATAAAATATACAAGGATGAGATCCAAGCCATAATATCTCCTTGCAACATGAATGTGATACTCCAGCTGCTTCTGCTGTTGCCACTGCTGCTTTTTGTTCTTTTCAGTAGTTTGGTCTTCCTTTATATGTTCATGATCTCTTATCAGATTGTTTTATAATTCTGCATTTTTAAAGATATTGCATGATACAATGCATATGCTGTATAATACATATTATTCCAGCAGGGTCTGGGATAATATTTCATAATTAAATTCATATTTCTGCAGCAAAATTTATGAGTATTCTGACAAAGTCGGTTAAGTAAAGGCTATAAATACGTTTATAGTTATTCAGATCAGGTTTTGCTTCCAAGTCATTTTCACAGCTTTTTTTTTGGTTTGGAACTGTGGATAAGGAACTGTGAACTTGTGTCACTGACAAGTGTATGAGGACACAATTCCCCCACTACACTTTCTATTTGAGCTACTGTAAAATTTAAGTCCGCATGGCGAGCCGTAATGTCATTTGACCTTTATTTGATATGACTAACACAAATACCGTGTTAGATATTGAAACTGTAACTGTGCAAGATTACAAATGGGAATGCAGTTCTACCGTTGAGAATTTTGACCCACCAAGAATATGTCCATGGACTTTCCCTCCAGTGATCCAGCGTGATTCCCAAATAAACACAGATGTAGTGGTTATTTAACAGGACATCATCTTAGGAGCCACTGTGATACTAAGAAAAGAAATGACAAAACCTTGTTGTCTGGTGGGGAGACTTAGGAAACCAAGTAAAGGAGGTGAATTGTTTTGTGTATCTTTAGATGTTTTATTTGGAACATAATCTTAAATTTATATGATTCTTAATTATATCTCATAATTGTTTTTCTATATGCTTATAAAAAGAAATTCAAGGGCCGGCCCCGGTGGCGCACTGCTACAGTGCGCCACTTGGGAGTGCGGCGGTGCTCCCGCCAAGGGTTCGGATCCCACNAGGGGAAAATAAAGTTGTTGATCAAATCCTGTAAACAACTGGAAGAGGAAAAGGAAATGTTGCAGAAAGAGCTGTCTCAACTTGAAGCTGCACAGGACAAGCACAAAACAGGTGGGCATTAGCTGGGGTGCATCAGTTAGCCAGAACTATCTTCCAGTACTGAAATACATGCTTATGGTATACATGCATCGGAAGTGTTTTAAGTGCTCTGTTCTATTAGTGCTGATTTCCAGCAATTTTCAAATTTCTGAATTTTGTGCTCAGCTTGGGTTCATTATAGGATTCAAAGTGAAGCCTGTGTTTTAACATAGAATTATTGCATCTTATGTTCTATAAGAAATGCAAAAAACTGGTGGTACTTTTTGCTCATGAGCC